>NC_028637.1:98964077-99032704 GCF_001406875.1 Solanum pennellii
TTATCTAATAAAAAGGAAAATTAAAAGTAATAACATTGTCCCTCTTGTATATGGTGTTATAAGTTTGTATGGAGAAAATAGTGTCCACTTTCCATGCATAATAAGTGTCTACAAAAGAGGAAACTTTGAAAGCTAAACACGTGTTTGGAATATATTTAGTTTGAAATACATAGATACTATTTTCGTGGATGTTCAAAGGCCTTAAATTATTGGAAACTGTTCTTAATTTTGTGACTTTTTCTTTTAAATATTTCATATAATAAATCATGTGTTTGATTATAAACAAATATGTCATCAATTATAATTAAAAGAAATAAATTTGTTTAAAAAAAAGTCAAATTTCATAGAGAAATGAAATTATGTCAAATAACTAATGGGATAATTGATAATTGACATTTTCAATAAAGGCCAAAGAAACTGTAAAATTATCGTTCAACTCTTAGAATATGAATTAAATTTTTATTTTGTAAATAATTTTGAGTCAAGTCTATCATATATACTCATTGTCAAAATAGGTTATAACGATTCAAATTTTAGTCAAAAACAATTTCTCATATTATATTTTACTTTTTTATAATATCATTGTATCTTCATGTAAGTGACGTTCATTATGCGGCGTTCTTCTCTTTTAAAAAAAAAAATTAACTCCCATAAATCAATTTCATTATTATATTTCAATTCTCTATAATAACATTGTCCTTATAATATAAGTGACATTCATTAATTAGAATAATATTTATTTTTAAAAAACTAAATCATCTGCCCCTTTTTAACAGTTACACTCAAATATTATGTAATAATATTATATAAGAAATATATATCAAGGGTGCAAAACGTTGTCACTCCTCAACTTTGAACAATAATCAAATTCCCTTTTATCCTTATTAAATCTTTAAAATGTCTATTATGTTCATGATATTTTATGTGATTATTTAAAAGAAATAAATTATACTTAAATTGTGTCCACCAATTATAGTCATAATTTCACGAAAAAAGATTAGTGGTGCTTATTTTTATATATAATTCTATTTTTTTTATTTCGTTGATTAACAAATAAATTTCATTGTTTTGATCCACAAATTTATTAACCTATCTATTTCTTTTACATTTTTGTTTATAACAGTTAAATGTGTTTTAAACTCAAATATTATTATACATGTATAACAATAATACCGCGTTATAACAATCATAAAATTTTCAGACAATCATTGTCACCCTAATAATTTTTTACTGTAAATAAAATTGCTTATAAAATCTTTGAGTTAAACATTTTCCTGCGAATATCTTTTAATTGATTTGTTTAATATTCTCTCCATTTCAAAACAAGTGAATTGTTGAAAGTCTTTCACACCTTTAAAAAGAGAATATTAAGATATTAATTAGAATTTCTAACCTTTTTATTATTGTTAGTCACTCTTTAGAATAACTAAATATTAATCATGATAACTACTTTAAATTCTAACTAAGCAATCAAAGTTTATTCACTCATCACATAGAAAATTTAAATGAAGGATAAAGATAAAAGAAAATTTAAAATATATTTTTGAAGATCGAACAGTTAAGTTAATTTGAACTATGAAAAATATTTTAACAATATACTTATCTTGATACAAATGGAATAATGTTCAGTAAAGAGATCATTAATACTTAATTCATATTTAAAAGAATTTTGATGTCAAATTTAGAAACTAAAGATATTAGAAATATTTGGTAATAATGTTTAAATGTAAAAGGACTAAATTGTCAGTTAACTTTTGAGGTAAAATTGTAAATTAAACTTTTTGAGATAGAGAGTTTCCATATTTAGTATTTGTATGTATAAAATATAGTAATATAATTTTTCCTAATCCTAGTAAGTAAAGAACTATGTGTTATATAAACTCGTATTCCTCATACTGCTTAATTCATCGTTCCAATATTTGCTCTCTACAATTTTATTGATTACTATACATAATTTAGTGTTATCGATCATGAGTTCGTTTGATTATTTGTTAAATCAGATAATAAGGGAATTCATTGATCAACATCAACCTCAACCAAATAATCAATACTTATTAGATCACAATTCAACTCTTATGGGTCTGGATTATCATATATATAATCAACAAAGTTCCTTTGATCAATTAACAACTGAATTCATCGATGATGTCACAACTGAAATTGAATCCGATGATGATATCACAACTGAAAGTGAATCCGATAATGATATTGATATTGATGACATGATTTATTTATTAGGTTTATTGGAAGATATTTTGCTCTATGTGGAAGGCAATGAGGACGAGGACGAGAATGATGAGGAGGTTACAGAGGAGATTATAGGAAATATGATAAAAACAAGAATTCATCGTGATACTGACGATGGAGAAGAAATAATATGTGTTATTTGCCAATGTGAATATGAGGATGATGAGACAATTGGCACTCTTGAATGTCAACATGAATATCACGAAAGCTGTATAAAGGAATGGCTACTGAAGGGAAAGAGATCTTGTCCAATTTGTAGGTCTTCAGTTTTACCGTCATAGAAATAAATACGTTATTAAACTTAAGATATATCACTTATATTTTTAATTTATATTCATGATCGAAAATACATTCAAGTAGGTTTAAAATATATCAAGATTTAATTAATCTTCTTTGTTTGCCTATGATTGTATGATGTGTCCTTTATTTCATACTAATTTTATATATTTACATAACTGATTTTCTTGAGTTAAAACTAAGTCAAAATCTCATTCGATTATTTGCAGACATAAAAGAATAAAACAAGACTTTTCTTTATTAGTATTTGACAACTCGACTTTTTTCAAAGCATCTTTTTTAAGTCTGACGTGACACAAATTTATATTATTTTTTATTGCTAAAAAAATTACCATATGAATCATTACTGATCAAGTTTATTTAATTGATTATTTTAATTATATTAAAATCATAATAATTTAATTATATCAAGATTTATTGATTTTTTATGTACTTATTAATAAATAACATTCAATAATAATAAATTATTTATGCATTTAATTTCTTATCACGGATAGATAATACATGACTAATAAATCTACAAAAATTAAATTCTCATATAGATATCAAACACTAAAATGAGAAAAACAGAAAGAAAAAAAAAGACTAGTAGAGAAAGAGAAATTCGGATAAATAAACAAAAAAAATTCTGAGTGCAACAATAAGTTTGAAAAAAAAAGTTTTGAGAAAATTGCAAAATAGCGGAACATGAAACGAAGTAGAAGGAAGTACGTACCTCTAAGTAGAAAACTTCCTGTGCTCATTGAATAAAATCAAATTATTATTATTATTATTATTATTATTATTATTGTCATTATTATTATTTATCAAAAATTAAAAGGAAATATTTAATATAATTTAACATACATAATTAAGATAATCAATCCAAAAAATTTATAAAAAAATATTTCACAAATGAAAACATAAAAGAATAGCGTATAAAACGTGAAATAAAATAAAGAATTTATTATGTAAAAATGAAGAATAAAAATTGTGTTATTTTAAAAATAAGAATTTTAGTTTTCAATTTTACACAATAATTATTATTTTTTAAAATATTGCGTTAGACTTAAATATTTATACTTAAAAATTCAAAATTGGGATGAGCTAATATTAACACTTTGAATTGTTTTTTCAAAATATCTTACAAAACCAATAAAAGAATAGACTGGTTAGTAAAAGAATTCAGTTCAATTTAATTTGCGTTGAGAGCACTTCCATCCTGTATTTATATTTGTATAAAGCGAGAGAAAATTCTATATACAAATATAAATACATGTATATTTGTCGTGTACACTTATAATCATACAATACAAATCTTCATCTACCCAATTCTCTTTTGCCTTTCTCTCTTTCTCGCTTTATACAAATATAAATTACACAAATACAATGTATAAATTGTGTTTCTTTAAAACGAAAAAGAGATTTATGTACAAATTTATCTTTATACAAAAATACAGTTACATATTCATGTACAAAATTTATATTTGAATACATTCAATAGACATATACATATACGACTGAAAATCATATTTAAAAAACATATACTTATACAACTTAAAACTTACAATTGTATGCAAAAATGCAATTACATATACATATACAGATTTATATTTAGATGCATATAATAAACACATAAAATCACAACAAAAAACATATACTCATACAACGAACCAAGTAAGTTTCTTATTTTGTATACAGATTCCAAGTATATACTAATACAATTGATTTTTATGTTTGAGTATACCAAAATATACATATTAATAGTCATAGCAAACATAAAATTTGTTATGGATCACAATTATGCAAGCTACATTTATAACATACAAATATATTTTTACGTTTGCTAAATCTAAAATTTGAAATTGTATGAAATAGCAAATTATTAATTCATATTAAATGTTATAGTCATAGTTTATTTTTATTGTAATTCGCAGCAAACATTCCAATTTTTTTGTCATCTAATTTAGTATACAATTAGTCAATTTATACATTTCGATATAAAATGTGTGTTGTGTTTGTATAAAGCGAGAGAAAAGTGTATATATATATACAAATACATATATTTTCATCTGATACACTTAAGATTATATAAATACAGATCTTATTAAATAATTAACAGTGTATAAATAAATTATACAAAATTGAACGATTTATATAAAATTGACTTTTTTTAGCGAATTATACAAGTTAAAAGTTTCATAACAAACATAAAATTTGTTATGTAGCACAATTATATAAACTATAATTACCACACACAAATATAATTTTTATATTTGTTATGCGTGAGTTACTTTTTTTAGCTAAAGTAGGCCTCCACAGTGATAGGCAGGCCCACTTATTTGAAGAGTCCAATTGATTAGAGATATGAAACTAATTTCTTTCGAGTCTGCTATATATGCATCTACTATAGTATGGCGAGTATGTATCCTCGTACCAATGATTTAAGTAACACACTTAAAATATATTTTTAAATATATATTGCAAACATTAATCACTCATTCCTTGGTGATACAAATTAAAATAATTTATAATATATATAATATTTGTTTTATTCATAAATAATATAAGTTTAATTCAGTCTATAAATAACTGTCTTGTCTTTTATTACTTAAAATTTATGTTCATTCTTAATTTTTTCTTATAATTCAATTTTAATATTGTGTAATATACTTTTAATGCATATTTAATTCATTTTGCAAGAGGAGTTTTTGACTCAAAAAGTAGTGGCAGGAAAGGAAGCAGCACACCAGGACGAACTCCTTCTTTTAAATATCAACTCAAGGCCTCCTTTCCTTACTCGTTGGTTTGAGTGCTTTATCGAAGGATTGATATAGAGAAAAAATGCCTATGTTTCTTATCTAAGCCCACCAACTTTGGGATAAGCGGTTACCAGAAGTTTGAAATTGGTTGATTTGTTACTATTGAATTACTTGCTTAATTAATTATTGATCAAGTTTAATTCATTCCATGGATCAACATCTGATTTTCCATTAGTTGCATTTTTATTCATGCTTAATTCTATCTTCTAATTCAACTTTAATATTTATGTAATACACTTTTAATATAAATCTATTTTATTTTATTTATTGATTGTTTTGTTACAATTAAATTACTTTTTTAATTTATTATTGATACAAAATTTATTCAATTTACAAATTATAAGATGCCCTTTCGTTTGCATCATGTTTAGTTTTTTTCTAGTTTAAATTTAATATGTGTGTGATGCATCTTTAATTCACGTTTAATTTATTTTACAATTTATTATGTCTCTCATTTGTTATAATTATATTAATTGTTTGACTAATTATTGACTTTTCTAAATATTACTCAAAAATAATATTATTGTTATACCTCCAATCAAGTTTGAGGTCGATTATATGTATCATTATTGACTATGTCATCACCGTATTTAAGTTCATCTCACCCACATATTATCCTCGTATTATCCAACAAAGTTATGATACGTCTTACTTATTTTAAACACGACAAGGTCAAACTATGTTATGTCTTTGTTTTGGAGTCCGCACGAACTGGTTCTTAGCATGAAATTGATGTCAATTGTCCTACTTTCCTTTTCCTTATAAACTACATTATGCATCACAATTTTTGTTAATATTCCGTCATATCTGGTAATATTTAATCATCAAGGTTAAAGAGAAATAAAAATAAAGATGTTAACGGTTTTATCATAACTTATTCTATTTAGTTGCTTTTCTTTTTTTTAAAAGATCGAAAAAGAGTCATAATCTATGTTGGTTTGAGAGTAATCATAACCTCATGCGAAAACTTGTAATTGCAAATCATAATGATGATAAATCAGATGACAAATAAAACTATACTAAAATGCATAATATTATTATATGATTTGGTCAATTGTCCTACGTATTAAAACCTAAAATAAAAAATAATATAAAGAGAAATTTTCCTACATTGTGAATGTTATTGTCTTTTTGGTATGAAAAGAGAGGTTTTTAACGAATATAATTTCAATTTTTTCATGTACCAAAAAAACCAAATATGAAAGATAAATATCTTTTTTTTTCAATAAAAACAATTATAATAAAATTTTGATTTAATTCAAAAAAAGAATAAATAAAACTCAATCATGATTAAAAAAAATCAGAAAAAACCCTAAGAAATTTAATAATACGTTTTTGAATTTAATCGGAACTCTAACTGGGCTCGGTTCATTTGCCCTCCATTTGTGTATGTTTACAATGGCGGGAACTTTTGGCGCTATTCTGCATTTTCTGGTTGTATATTACTTCCACATCCATATTTATCCGCAAGCTTGAAGCCCTTGTTACGCCGCTCTTACAATTTCTCCTTCCGAAGCTTCTCTATTTCAAAAAAAGAAAAATGGCTGCAAATGGCATAGCTTCCTCTGCTCTCTTCTTCCGCGTCAAAAAGCTCTCTGATAACGCTGTTTTGCCCTCCAGAGGCTCTCCTCTCTCTGCTGGTTATGATCTATCCAGGTTTCCCCCTTCTTTTTTTTTGATGTATTTAGACTTCACAAAATTGATGTTTTCCCTAAATTTTGTATGTGTTTGATTAATTCAATTTTGGGGATCTGAGTTTATTTCTTCTGTTTTTGTTGCAGTGCAACAGAGACGAAAGTGCCTGCCAGGGGAAAGGCTCTAGTACCTACAGATCTTAGTATTGCCGTTCCTGAAGGAACATATGCCCGTATTGGTATATTCTTGCCCCTTTTTTCACTATGATTGGTACAATTTAACGAAAAATGTTTCCTAATGAGATAGTATAGTATCGAAGTAATTGCTTGGCTTTAAAACACCTCGCTCTCAACCCTAAGGTTGCGAATTTGAGTTACACCTAAGCGAACTTCCTGACTCTCGTTCAACCTCCCACACTTTATCACTAGAACATTCGTGCCTGTTTTGAACAATTTTAGTCGAATACAACCTTGTAGTACTAACCAAGTAATTTTGTCATAGTTGGATATTTGAAATTTAATTGTGAATATTAGGGGCTAATTCGATGGTAATATGTTTTAATTTTTATAGCTCCAAGATCAGGATTGACCTGGAAGCATTCTATAGACGTTGGGGCAGGTGTGATAGATGCGGACTACAGGGGACCCGTTGGAGTAATACTTTTCAACCATTCTGATGTTGATTTTGAAGTTAAAATTGGTGACAGAATAGCTCAATTGATCATTGAGAAAATCATCGTGCCAGAAGTTGAGGAGGTTGATGATCTAGACTCGACAGTTAGAGGCTCCGGAGGCTTTGGATCAACTGGAGTTTGAAATCTTTAGCTTGAATTAGAATCATATATATTTATCAGGATGTTGTTCTGATGTTGTGCTTGCTTTATGCTTTGCCAATGTTGATCTGTGTTTTATGTTCTCCTATGAGTTTAAGTTTTCTTTTGTCCAATGGAAATTAAATTAGGGAAATTTCTTAAGATAAAATAAGCTAAATTCCGGCCCTTAAAAAAATGATATTGGCGAAATTTTGTTTAGAAGACACTTTTAAGTTTTTACGATCTACTTATGATGAATTAGATCCAAATATTTCAGTAAAATAAACATTTTTTAGGACATGTTCCATTGTATTTAGAGTTTTTACTTTATCAACTACTATTTCTATGAAATGTGACGTTGAATGATCAACAAAATTTCTCCCAACACTAGCAGGATGAATATTGAATTTAGAAAAATTGGAATATGATAAAAGAATGTGATTTGAGCACATAAGTCATAACGATCAAAGTTATTGTTATATATAGGATATTTTTGTAAATGAAAAACGGAAAAAGACGTAAAATATTCTTAAAATATTGGAAATAGTACAAAATTATCTTCCATTCACCNATCAAAGTTATTGTTATATATAGGATATTTTTGTAAATGAAAAACGGAAAAAGACGTAAAATATCCTTAAAATATTGGAAATAGTACAAAATTATCTTCCATTCACCTATTGGCTCCAAAGTACGTTTCTCACCCACCTATTGGGTTTAAAATACCTTTGTCTTTCACCTTTTGGTTCAAAATTGATCATTTATTTAACGGTTTTATATTTAAACTATTTAAATATTATTTTAAATACGTGGCGCTCAACTATTTGTTATAATTGAACTTATTAATATAATTTATAAATCAATTCAATACCCACCCATTAAACCCCTCCAAATTAAGAAATCCGATATATTATTAATGCAATAACAAAAAAGCTACTGTCAATAAATTATCATACATTCAAGTGTCTAAATAAAAATTACCGATAAACTTAAAAGTCTGACTATGTTCATCTTAATTATTCTTATGTCTCAATTATGTAATGTTACTTCATAGGTAACTTCTTTTCAAAATAATATATTAAAGGTTTTAAAACAAATCATAAATATTTATAAAATTATATTTTAAAAAGATGCATGAATTAATTCGGGATGTATTACTTCTTTACCTTTAATCATAAATTTCTAATTCAATCTTGAAAGAGAATCCTATTGAAAGTGTCTCCTAAGTAAGCGGTTCAACCTAAATTTAATTGGGGCTTCGATTCGGACTCGAATAATTTGGATGTCATTTTCAGGAATCTATAATTTCATCGTTTTAGTAGTGTTTATGACGATTTTGATATTATAATTGGATTATTAATTGGGTGGGGTTTAGTTAGTAATGAATGGGTAGTGGGTTGATTTATAAATTATATTAATAAATTAAATTATAACCAATAGTTGAACACCAAATATTTTAAAAAATGTTTAAAGAGTTTGATTTTAAAACAATTAAAGAAGTGGTCAATTTTGAACCCAAAGGTGGATGACAAGGATATTTTGGAGCCAATAATGAATGAAAAAGGCATTTTGGAGCAAATAGATGCATGAAAGGTAATTTTGTATTATTTTCAATACTTCAAGAATATTTTAGAACCTTTTCCGAATAAAGTATGTCAGGAAACAATTTTGTCACTTTTATAAAGTAATAATAAGATTTGTGTATATTCTATCTTTCTTTCTTTGACTTCAGTTTTGGATTTTAGTGGACATATTGTTGTTGATTTCTTACTAATCCATTTTCTCTACACTTCAAATTCTGTACTTTTATAGGTTTTATATTCATGGTTACCTCTTTGGTTAATGGTATGATCCTATTAAGTAAATTGTAAATACATAACAGAGAAACAAAGTCTCCTCATCTACATGAGTTATTAATTATTACTTTGACATTATTTAGAAATCATTAGTCGATAAATGACTTGCCTAATATAGCGGCGGAGCAAAGTTTCCTCAACAATATTATTCGCTTGATATTCAATAATAAATCATTAGTTCATTTCTTTGAGTTGTAGTGTTTCCTTTAATTCAATTGATTTATATAATACATAATCAACAACATCAAAGTTAAACACCGTATGCTTGTTAAATTTTTGTAGGTTTGATTGAAAATATTAAAAACTTTTTATAGTATTTTATATAGTCGATTTAATTTATTTGAAATTGCATGATAGTTACAAGTGTTTTAAAAGGCAGAGCATGAAACGAAACGTTTTATGCAGCACATTAAGAGATGTAAGTTTCGAGACATGGGGCCTAAGTCTCATAGATCTATGGAACATAGTTTCATATATCTCTAATTTCATAATTTTACCTCTTATAAAATTAGGAAAAGTAAAACTTTAATATTTTACAAAATAAATTTAATAAATAACCTATAAAAATAGAAAAAAATATAATGATTTCTATTTGAAAAAGATATTAGTAATCTATAATGAAAAAAAAGTATTACAATTAGTATTTAAAAAATAATAAAAAAATATGATTTAAAGCAAAAAAAAAATTTTAAAAATAAAAATTAAACAAAATGCCTTGGACATACTCTTTTACGTCTAGTCTAGTGCTTATACTCCCTCCATTTAAAAAAGAATGATCTAGTTTGACTTGAAATGGAGTTTAAGAAAAAAAAACTTTTTAATCTTGTGGTTATAAATTAAAGTTATGTCTAATGTACCAAAATGCCCTTAAATCTTGTGGTCTTAAACACGCCACGTGGAAAGTTAAAGTTAAAGTGTTGTCAAAAAAAGAAAAAAATTATTCTTTTTGAAACAAACTAAAAAGAAAATAGAATCATTATTTTTAAAACGAAAAAAATATTTTTAAATTAAGAACTTACCTCCCAAATTCTAAAACTTACGCCCTATAAATTTATATGCCTTCAATTTACGCTCCCTAGCGTTTTTCTTAGCACTCGCCCGGAAATTGCCCCACAAATGTTTTTGAAAACCCCTCGTTGTTATTGATGTAATCTGAGAAAATATACTATTGATGCTTGTCTTCTACTTTTAGAAATAGTTGTACTTTAGAAGAATGTTTCATTTTCCTTACTTTGGGGCAAAAAAAAAAAATTCAGTAAACGTAGCGCGTTAAGGTCATTTCGCGTAAATTTACTCAACTCCATGCCCTAATTTAGTCGCCCCAATATCCACCTCCTTAAGCTTTCCCTCCTNTTTCTTAGCACTCGTCCGGAAATTGCCCGACAAATGTTTTTGGAAACCCCTCGTTGTTATTGATGTAATCTCAGAAAATATACTATTGATGTTTGTCTTCTACTTTTAGAAATAGTTGTACTTTAGAAGAATGTTTCATTTTCCTTACTTTTGGGGCACAAAAAGAAAATTCAGTAAACGTAGCGCGTTAAGGTCATTTCGCGTAAATTTACTCAACTCCATGCCCTAATTTAGTCGCCCCAATATCCACCTCCTTAAGCTTTCCCTCCTCTCTTTCTCTCTCTAGAATTGCCCTTTTCCTTTTTACAGTCAATATGAGAGAGAGAGTGTATGAAGACTAACAGTAGTAGCAGTTGATTTGTATATACTGATGAAAAAGGAAAAGTAAAGGTATGATATAGAGAGAGAAACAATGAAACACATTTTCAAGAAGCTTCATCATTCAAATCGATCGAACGATGCTCAATCTACTTCATCAATATCATCGTCATCTTCACCTGCATCATCATCGTCTTCGGCGTCATGTACTACCGATCATCGGAATTCCAATTCGGTTTCTCAATCACCGTTGAGTCCTTCCACGATTTCAACTGCGTCAACGACGACCACTGCTGCTGCTCCAGTGGGGGCTGGTGGTGGTGGTGGAGGAGGGAATTTATCTACAATCAATAGACAGCAGGACTATTATACTTCGGAGGAAGAGTATCAAGTGCAACTTGCCCTAGCTTTGAGTGTGTCATCCTCCCAGTCTCAAGATCCTTTTCCCTCTGATGTTAATTCAAGCAACGGTCATGGTGTAGGGCGAACCGCTGTTGACTTGGCACGTGATAGAGAGGATGCCGCTGCGGACTTGCTATCGAGGCAGTATTGGGTAAATCTTGAAAAAATTCTTGAATTGTTGTTGAATTTGCTTCCATTATTTTTCACATTGTTAATTAAGCTTATGGTCTTATTGAACTTGCTATTTGTGATTAGTTCAAGTTCAAGTGAGAATATCTCCTTATCTGCTATGACCTTTTGGTATTGTCACGCTAGTGTAGCACTTTGAGTTGTAAACTTGGCAAACAATGTATGTAACTGGTAGAAGATTAGATTCAGTAACTGAAGTGAAGGGTTAGCCTTTTTCTTGATTATTTTAGAAAATATATTGTTAAACAATAACAATATACCCCGTGAAATCCTACAAGTGGGTTTATGGGACTGGGTAGAGTGTACGTAAAGGTACAAAGGTTGTTTACGATAAACCCTCAGTCAAGGTTTAGAAAACTAAGAAAAAGAAATAAGTGAGTTAGATGGATGGTCATGGAAGACCAAGATGCGGAGTTGTAGTTTAGATTGCGTGTTTCAAGCAAAAATGTTCAACTTGGGGTGCTGATCTATCCAAAACTCAAGCATTGCAGCACCTTACCATCTATTATATAAATTACATTGATTTGTTGTATTTCTGTATTTTTCAAATAGAAGCCTGACAAAGGAATTGTTTAGCGAGGATATTAAGGTATGACATATTTCGTCTTTTTTTCTTTTGACAGGGATGCAGAGATTTTGCAAAGTTGCAAGCACATTTTCTTTATTCAGCTTCTTATGTTTCTTAGCTGGTTCGAGTTTAAACATTCCTTATAATGGATATTTAAGGTTCATAGGTGATAAGACTATGACTGCCTAACATCTCTGACATGCTATTTTTAATTTGAAAGGCACATGTATATTTTGGGTTCAATAGGATTTGTCTTGTTATATCTGTCATTTGCTTCATCTTAAAGATTTGAATAGGTTCCTTTCCTAACAATACTTTATCGATTCGGTTATTCCCTTTTGGGCCTCCCCTCTAAAAGCTTAATAATTTCTATTACATAGCTAATTCCTGGAATATGTTTTCTATTGAAGATGATTGTCAGTTTGGTTCTCATAATTTGGTTTCCAATCTTTTGTCTCACTTATTTCAGGATTATGGTGTGATGGATTATGAGGAGAAAGTTGTTGATGGTTTCTATGATGTATATACTCTCTTTACAGATCCAGCAAGTCGTGGGAAAATGCCATCTCTTTCTGAACTTGAAACAAATCCTGGGACTTCTAACTTTGAAGGCGTGATAATTAATCAGAGAATTGACCCCTCCTTGGAAGAGTTGATGCAGATTGCACACTGTATTACATTGGACTGCCCTGCCAGTGAGATTAGTCTGTTAGTACTGAGGCTTTCTGAACTTGTAACTGGGCATTTAGGTGGGCCAGTAAAGGATGCAAATATCATATTGGCCAAATGGATGGAAATTAGCACCGAGTTGAGGACATCACTTCACACAAGTGTGTTGCCAATCGGATCCCTAAAAATTGGGCTTTCACGTCACCGTGCACTCCTTTTTAAGGTGATTATCATAATAAAATGTTGTGCCTGTTTCTTTCATTGGGACAGAGGGATTTAATAACTTGCCATCCATAATAACAAGCATTGGATAGAGGCAATGTTACTTGGCTTTCCGTTGATTAGATATACTTAATTGATGTTTGAACAGTGCTTATTACGCTTGGAAATAGGTGTTGAGGATCTTTTGCGTAAAATTTTACAATGTCTTCAACAGTTTAGGACTTTTTAATAATGACAATAAACCATTTACTTAACTGTTATCCATGATAGACCTCTATCAAGGAAAACTTTTAATGTAGAAAGTTATTGTTACAATTTAAAATGATTTTTCTGCCTAAATCTGTTTGCTTCATCTCATAGGTAATACAGATAATAAGGCTATGCTCTTTATGTTTAGTCTTGCGATATTTCATCTATTACTTTAAAGTTTTAGATTAGATTCGTGTGCTCTTTCACAACTTTCAATACATTTAGCAGAGAACTTGGGAAGTACCTCTCATCTTCAAGAATCTTTAGATGTTCGGTAATCTACCTAGAGCTGGGCCAATTTAATCTGCATCATTAATTTACAAAGCTTTTGTTACCTTGCACTATTACAATTCAACTCAAACCATGCAGAGTCTTCTTCTGTACTTGTGACCTCATTCAACTGGACCTCTTAAACATTGTAAAGGTATTCTTTGAGAGGGTTGAATGTAATTCTTTTATTTTAACCAGATATAAGTATGGCTTAGTGGGAATTTTCTATTGAAGTTTGGCAACGTTATGCTCTTATGGCATTTAAGTGACTAGTGTCTTGTCTAATAAGATTTGTATCATCTTCATCGCTGTTGTTTTTACTTGAGGCAGGTACTAGCTGACCATGTTGGAATACCCTGTAGACTTGTTAAAGGGAGTCACTACACTGGTGTTGAAGATGATGCTGTCAACATTGTGAAGTTACCGAATGATAGGTGAATTATGAAGTTCAATAGCTTTTCTCAAATCTAACTATAGTCATCTATTTAATTCCATGAAACACATGATCTTTCTTCATTTGTAACTTCAAACTGTATCTCTTATTTGTTGCGGCAAATGCATTATTGTGCAGATGTGCATGTATTGTGACATTTGTATTTTATTGATTTTGTTGTGTAGCTCTTTACATTTTCAGCCTCTAAATCAATTCTTTGCCTTCAGCGAGTTTTTGGTTGATCTCATGGGAGCACCAGGCACACTCATACCAGCTGATGTTCTGAGTGCAAAGGATGCTTCTTTTAACAGTCCGAAATTGAACAAGATTCCAAGTTTGCCGTCCAATAGTCATTCTGGAGTTTCCTACCCGAGACGGAACTTGTTATCTGGTCAAAATTCTGTGTTAGGAGATGATTTTTCCAGTAGATCTAAGCCCGAGAAGATAGAATCAGTTCATTCAATCTCTGATGCAGGTGGTAGCTCCACTGCTGGTTCTTCAGGAATCAACAAAAGACCATCTTCTAATCAGGTTGATTGGACTTCACCATTAGCAATTGGAACTTCTTTGTACAAAGGAGGTCGTGGACCCAATGCAGCTGGTGATGGCTTGAGGTTGAATGTAAATGTTGTTCCTTATGATCAGAATAACCCTGAGGATCCAAAAAATCTTTTTGCTGATCTTAATCCGTTTCAAATAAAAGGCTCTGGCAACACATTACTGCAGAAAAATCCTGCTAGAAACAAAGTCAGTGAATTGCAACAGCCAATAAATACTTTGATCCCCGGACGGCCTCCTGCCCCTATGATGTGGAAAAATCGATATGCACCCAATGAGGTGCCCCGGAAAAACGAATCTGATTCTGAGGGACTTTTTCCAAAGAAGAACGGTGGATCTAGTGGGTATAATATATCATCAATCGCATCTACCAGCTCAAATATACCGCAGAAGTCTTCTACTGATACCTCCAGGTTACATGGAAATTCACGGCCTGCCTATAGAGGAAATGATGAGGTTGCTTCCACCAGGAATAACAGTTCCAAATTATCAGCTGAGCTTGAATTTAGAAGGTTGTCTGTTCAGAATAGTCAAAACAATAATAGAGAAACAAGTCAATGGGAGGGGCACAGTTTGCAGAGTGACGACTTAAATAGGACACAAGCATATGGAGATGATATTATTGTGGAAAGTGATCACACAAGAAATTTGCAAGCTCAGTCAATAGGAACAAATATTAAATTGAAGGAGCCAGAAAATCCAACTTCTTCAGGGAATCTAGGTCCAAGTCAGGTTGATCCTGTCTTTGATGATGTTGGTGATTGTGAGATTCCATGGGAAGATCTTGTCATTGGCGAGAGGATTGGTCTTGGTAAGCCTTTGTTTATCTTGATTGAAATATCTTGCGATGACAATGGTGGATATTGTGCAAATGCATTCAAACCTCATTTTTTTTTATATTTGTACAACAACTTTATCTCAGCCCGAAGTTTCATTAAGATATATACTTACTTGGGTGTGGGTGGGGCCAGTAAAAATATTTATTTATCTCCAATCATTTCCATCCATTGGATGGGGAAATGAATAGTAAATGTGAAATTTTCTAAAATTTTCTACCTAGTGCTTGTCATGAGGAGTGAATAGTGTGGATGTCTGTTTATGTAAGTTTAATATTTTATTGGAGATTTCTCAGTTGCTTGGTTCATAAAGGTGAAAATAAAAAGGGACTCGACTTACTCTCTCATCTCCATCTACATGAATGCAATCAAAGATTTGTGTTTCTATATACACTAACAGTGTAATGATTTTAAACACTGTCAGTGACTTTTAACTTGTGATGGGAGGTTAATTACTATTTTTATCAGATCACTGGTTGATGCCTATCAAGAAGTTTACCTGTAATTACCTAATAAGATACATGATTGTGTAAATATCTTTTACAGTGTCAGTACATAAAAAATTCTTTGCTTATACATTTAGATTTTCTATATGATATCTCTGGAAGCAATCATAATACTGATATACTAATCTTATTTATTAATTTCTGAATATGCTGTAAGAAGTCCACAAAAAATGGATGGTAGTATTTGGATTCTTCATAGGTAATATTTGTGGGTTTACTCTCAGAATGTTTTCTTCACCCTGAACTTTTTTTTTTATTTTCAGGTTCCTATGGAGAGGTTTACCATGCAGATTGGAATGGCACTGTAAGTGATTTTATTTCAAATATTCCCAGGAGCGTTTAATTTCATGTTCCTATTAATTCATTGTTACTAGCCATGCAATCAGATAAATGGCTTAAAGTTCTGAGTTGTCAGTGTGTTCTTTGCTATATATCCTCTATAGCTGTCAAATTTCATCAAAGTCCAGTATTCTAATGTGTGCTTTGTGTATCATCAAATATTTTATTGTCATTAAGTGAAAGCTTTTGTATTGATGTAATTGCTTGAGTGTATTAAATATTGAGTGTGTTTGCTTGTGAATCTGTCTATAACAGGAGGTTGCTGTAAAGAAGTTCCTCGATCAGGATTTCTCAGGTGCAGCGTTGGCTGAGTTTAAGAGAGAGGTTAGGATTCTGCACTGTTATGCTTACTGCTTGATGCCTGCACTGAAGTATAAAAATCTAAAGAGTACTGGAAACACGTTCTGGTTTCCAGTACTCTTCTAATTTTTTAAAAGAGGTTATGCCTGTATATTCCCAAGAAGGTGGTACATGTTTCCAGTACTCTAATTTTTTTAAAAGAGGTTATGCCTGCATAGTCCCAAGAAGCTGGTCCTGTAATTTTCTGGTTCTGTATAATCACTTCTAGAAATGAACTGTCATTCACATTTATGATAGATCTAAAAACCTGTTTGACTAAAGGGAAGTTTTATTAGCTGTTGGTTTTTGCATTTATGGGTGTCTGCTGGCATAACCTCGTATTAACATCATCGTGTTCTTTGTGGTGGAGTCCATTGTAGCTGTAAGAGAACCTTTTGTCTGTTTTCAAGAGTCCTGGATGGTTTGCCCACAAACTATATGTGCTGGCATTATCTATCTGAAGACCGGGTTTAAGTTGTTAATTTGACTTAAAGGTATTTTAGTGCCAACATGAATCCGTAACAGTTGTTATCAATTCTCCCTATCATTTTTGTTCTATCATGTCGTTAACTCTAAAAATCGTGAAAGGCTCTCAAATGGTCTGACCATTAGATGTTCCCCTCATCGTTTGAAATGGGTCAGGCTTTATTGACTCTGAGATTGAATTTGACCAGGGGATGCTCTCATGAAAACTAATATTCTGTTTTGCCAAAAATTGTAGACACACATGAAGAGAACATTAGGATAGTGGTTGAAAAGTTAGATTGATAGAGAAGACATCAAATTAAAGTTGNGAATTTGACCAGGGGATGCTCTCATGAAAACTAATATTCTGTTTTGCCAAAAATTGTAGACACATATGAAGAGAACATTAGGATAGTGGTTGAAAAGTTAGATTGATAGAGAAGACATCAAATTAAAGTTACAAGTTTTGAGTAGCAAAAAATAATTTGGATTCTTGAAAGTTGCGAGAAGTGTGTGAATGATATTATTAGTCAATGGTGTCATAGTTTTTGTATAGTACCAACTTGAAAAGAGTTGTAAAAATTGGAATGAAGTACTCTTGGATATTTTATTCCATTCTATTCATAGAAAGATTGCCTTACCCTTATATCGGGATGTGAAAATTTATGTCACCGAATATCCTTGTTGTCTTTACTACCTAAAAATGACATGTATAAATATTTCCCATCACGAGCATGACTTGTGTATCTTCCATTCTTGTTTCAGTTTATGTTTTTGGTTTTGAAAAGATAAGATTTGTATTATATCACTGTAATATCAGGTTCAGATCCAAAAGTGACAAAAATATTAGGTGATTTTTTTTTCATTTGTCCTAAGCATGGGTGGACAAGTTCCTGCACCTGATGGTGGTGGGAGGTCATAGGTATCTCATGGAATTAGTCGAAGTGCGCAAAATCTGGTCTGGACGCCCCAATTATCAAAAAAATTTATCACAGTATTCCATCCTGCAGTAAAAAAAAATCTTGCAGGTATCCATAATTACAAGGGGATTATTGAGAAGATCTTCTAATCCTATATCAAAAACTTACAAGGATCCTAACATATCCATAAGTGAATCTGGATCTTCCATGTATTCCCATTACCAAAAATAAAACAACACCAAGCAATTCATTTTCAGCTACTGAATAGTATTGCAGTTGTTCTCAAAACATCTCTGATTCCCTTCTCTCCACACCAGATACTAGCAGGGATAATTTTCCATCTATCCTTCTGGATAGAGAGGCTGCTGTAACTATCCAGACTTCCAAAGCATGCACAATTCTCCCTAGCATCACACATGACATTCCTTTTATGCTAGTAAATAACCTCTATAGCTGAGTTGTGATCTTACAATGCAGGAAAAGATGATTAACTTTCAGCTTTAGTTTGTCAGTTCCATTTTCATAGGACCTTGTTTGACGAGAATAGTAGGTCTGATCTTCTACATTAGCTGCTAATCAGTTTCGGATAGGTCTTCTTGTGTACTTTGAAGAGATATTCCACAGACGTAATGTTTGTCGTATTTCTTTGTTTGCTGCTCAACTTTCTTCCTGTTAAAATGCATCATTAATTAACATATTAACATGATTGGTTCTTAATGGCAGGTGCGCATCATGCGTCGATTACGACATCCAAATGTTGTTCGTTTTATGGGTGCTATAACTCGGCCGCCCCACCTTTCTATTATCACTGAATTTCTACCACGGTATGCTTGTATTTTAATTAACAACCCTTTTTTCTTTTATATTTTTATCATTAGTAAGATTTTGGTTATTGTGGACTTTTTCCTTCGACATACTTGTTCTGAAAAGATATGGGGTAGGTGCAAGCACTCGATGCAAATTATTCACTATACGTTTAAGTAGTAAAAGTTGAATATATGTGTACCAGTTACTTGCCAATACTTGTTTCTTACTCATATTTGGTTTGGTAATCCATGTAAAAGATAGTGTCCACTGGTGCAAACTAAAAGAGAGCATGATTCTTTTATATTGTGCATAAATCGTTGTATCAGTTTCCCTATATATAGCACCCTGGACGTTCTTCATTCAGGCCTAATAAGTGTTTGGAAAAAAAGAAGCAGCAAAAACAGTTAATATGTTGAGATTTTCATGATTCAAACCTTACAAACTATGCATCTCTCATATTCACTCAGCTAGCATAAATATTCTTCTGGGTGTCTTTATTAGCAATTAAGGATGATGAATCCATGAGAAGAAGGTTTATCATTTGGATTAATATTTATTTATTATAAACCTTTGGTTTGATCACCTTATAATTGTTTCCACGTTATATGGTTTTTGAGAACTCTCCAAGAATTTTCTTCTAATATGATGTGAATACTACGAAGATGAATGCTAAATTCTTTCCTTATTGTGTTTGATTTGTGGTACTACAAAGTGCCAATTGTTGATGTCTCTTTCAGCCATAGTTATTAAACTGTATCTGATTATGGCAATTAATTAGTGATTTTGAAAAAAAATTCTTGTGAAGGATGAATTACTCATCCAATATATCATGCTTTTCAGAGGTAGCTTATATCGGATAATTCATCGTCCTCATTTTCAAATTGATGAAAGGCAGAGAATCAAAATGGCCCTTGATGTGGTAAGGTTTAACATCATCTTTACATGATCAATATTGCTGGATCTTCGGACCAATTGATCAGCATATTTTTGCTTATGTTGATCTTTGAGGTTCTCTTGTTGCAGGCAAAGGGCATGGATTGCTTACATACAAGCAACCCTACAATTGTTCACCGTGATCTGAAGTCACCTAATCTTTTGGTTGATACGGAATGGAATGTTAAGGTAATTCGTTTTCTAAAGTTTTCATGTTCTCGTTACCTTGCATGAACTGATGTTATTTTTGAGCGAGCAAAATTTATCATTTTCTCCTAGTGTTATGGTTGAGTGCAAGGTGGGATGTGTGAATTAGCTCACATTATGAGTTTGAACCTTGTCGTGGAGATAGTTGGGTATTTAAGTGGAGAGAAGTGGGAAGGATGGACCTAATTTTCCACTGGACTTCGAACTGCTCCCCAATCAGCCCTTGAGGACTTCTCGGTTACTAAAAGTTGTTCTTATTATGGTTATAAAAAAAGTTGATCTTATTTATGATTTGTTGAGTTGGTTGTAAACCCTAAATGTTTCAGTGAAATGCTCACCAACTGTGTGAACTTTGAGCAAACTTTTGTAGCAATGCAATTGTGTGGTTTTGTTCATTTTGAAGGGGGTGTATACTTGGTTGTGGTTGTTTGTATTAGTAACTCTGGATCTGTGTGAACCATTCCTTAATTTGTCGGATGTGTTTGGAGAGACTATTAGTAACTCTTAAATCTTGGAATGCAGGTATGTGATTTTGGCTTGTCTCGGTTGAAGCACAACACATTTTTGTCTTCCAAATCAACAGCTGGAACGGTGAGAACAATATATCTGTTTTCTATTGTTAGATGTATTCCGTTGCTATGAAGTTTGGATACTAGTCATTTCCTTTCTTCACTTGCTTTCGTTATTGTCTAACCTAGTTTTTTAATTCCATAGCCTGAGTGGATGGCACCAGAAGTTCTCCGCAATGAACCTTCGAATGAGAAGTGAGTTAACAATTTCTTTACTAATTCCATGTTTTCACTCGTAGTCTGTGCAGAGATATTCTTGTAGTTTCAAACTTATAAAATAGTGAATATAACCTGGAGGATTGTAGTGGCGTAGTCTGTTGGTGAACTCTTTTNCCGCAATGAACCTTCGAATGAGAAGTGAGTTAACAATTTCTTTACTAATTCCATGTTTTCACTCATAGTCTGTGCAGAGATATTCTTGTAGTTTCAAACTTATAAAATAGTGAATATAACCTGGAGGATTGTAGTGGCGTATTCTGTTGGTGAACTCTTTTAACACTCCGTATCTTAATTTTGAACTGAACGTTTTCCTTTGTGGAATTCTTGGTCACGTAGGATGAAATGAGCTCATAGATGGCTAAGTTTGGAACATGTGTTTATTTTGCAGCAGATTTTGTACTTGCTGAGTTCTCCATGCTATGTGTTCCTCGGCTAAAATTTTGGTCACTTGACAGGTGTGACATATACAGTTTTGGTGTCATTCTATGGGAACTTGCTACCTTAAGATTACCTTGGAGTGGAATGAATCCTATGCAAGTGGTGGGAGCTGTTGGCTTCCAGAATAAACGCCTTGAAATTCCCAAGGAACTTGATCCTATAGTAGCAAGAATAATATGGGAATGTTGGCAAACGTAAGAGTGACATACACCTTTATCTTTTTCTTTTTCAAGATGCAGAAAATGCTAATTACCTCGTACATGTATTTTTCCAGCGATCCAAACTTGCGTCCATCATTTGCACAGCTAACTGTGGCTTTAACACCCTTGCAACGACTTGTCATTCCTGCCTATGTAGATCAGCTGAACTCCCGCTTGCCTCAGGAAATCTCAGTAAATTCTACCCCGTAAATTTCCTCGTCTTCCTCAAGTGCTGATCACTTGGGAAAAAGAAGGTTTCTGGTTTCATTCATTTGGAAAAACGGAAAGATTCTTGGCGAAGTGGGTGAATGGTTCTTGTTGCTCAGAGATGATTTAGGAAGAAAAAGCAAAAGCAACCTTGGTAGTGGTCCTTAAATGTGTTGTTACTTGTATAGTGGTTGTGTATAAGTTGATCCCAAAGGGAACGGGTGTCTTTCTGAGTTGTATAGTCTTAATGATCATAAATTCGTTGGTTGAAAACCCCCCCTTCGAAATAATGGGGTGGTGCCGCACATAATCCCTGTATAGTCTATACAACAGAAGCTAAGTTGTCACTTATGATGAATATATATGATTGCCTTCAAAAACAGTACTACAATATCTCACGTATTATGCCAAATCTCTCTTTAGTTTGTACTACAACTTTGAATACATAGCTTAACAGAGCGTTAGTATTTCCCCATAGTCTCTGGATAGTAAACCATAAATTACCAAATCAACCACATTTGCAGTTTTCTTAATGCTTGTATAAATTGTTATTGAACCTTGGTAGAGAAATCCAGCCTCCTCAAAACCTTATGAGAAGCCTTGTTCTCCGAAGGATTGCCATTTTGAGTACCTTCGTAGCAATCCCCTCGAATGGATACATGCCAAGGACAAATACACACTTCCTTGATAAAACTCAATGCTTCTTTTGAATTCAAAGTATTCAATCGATGTATTTAAACTAACAATACAATATATCAGGTCCAAACAAGCAAGTTGTAAATGTCAAGAATCAGCGGAAAGAAAACTATAAAGTATAACATCCTTGATTTCACCTTTAAAGTAAAAATACTTTTTAAACATACCCTCTTTTATAAACCCAGCCTTCTCCAACACTCTATGTGATGCTTTATTCTTAGCATCAGTTAATGCTTGCAGTCTTACTATTTCAGGAAACTCTTCCAAAATCAAAGGAATTGCCATCTCTACAGCCTTGGGTGTAATCCCCTGTCCCCAATACTCAACTGCTAAAGCATATCCTACCTCGGCCCGACACCTATCATCGCCTGATCCGGGCCGAGCCACCACGATTCCGACTGAACGATCGTCAATGCATATGGATCGACGCCAAGGAATGGAGGATTTGTGGATGAAGGTGAGGGCTTCATCTTTGGAAATCAATGTACTGAAATGGATGGAGCGGGTTACGCGATCATCGGATGCCCATGAGAGTACATCATCAACGTCCGTTGATCTGTATGGACGGAGAGTGATTCTTGATGAATCCATTTAGCTAGACTGATGTAAGATCTATGCTCAGCCTTTTAGGATACAGTAATATATAAGAAAAAAAATGGACAAATTATAGAGTGTGTTTGGTCCAATCAAAATATAGTAATCACTTTAATTTATTTCTCTCTCTTTTTTTTATTTGAAAAAAAGATATTTAATTTACGATCTATAACTACATATTAAAAGAAGAAAGAGAACTGAGTCGAATTTTAGAAGTGAGGAGATAAGTTATATCAATAAATACAATTATAGTAAAGAACAACTTGAATTAGTGAGTACAAACATATCAAATATGTGAGTGGATACAATTTGTATGAGTGAACACAATTATATCAGATGTATATGTTCCTTTTGTGTTTACTTTATAGCAATAAGTAGAATTATATCGAAGTGTATATGAAATATAGAAGTTTTGAGCTACTTAGTGAATAACTATGAAGTTTTTTGGTCATGATTTCAAACTTATAGCATGTATAGTAAATACATAACACATATTTGCAATTTTTCGTATATTTATTTCTCAGGGGAAGTCCTTCAGGCAGGCCCAATATGACAGAGTTATGTTTAATGGGCCTCACACATGTCGATGTTAGGGCTTCAGCCAGGGTATTTTGGTCTTTCCGAGCACACATTCTGCTAAGTATTGCTTAATAGGGTGCTTCACACAGTTCATCACATTTGTTCAGCTCTGTTGTATCTCTTCCAATGTATGTATCTCCTTCATCTATTCGCTTTACTGATTCTTCGTTTAATGTTGCCTCTTGCTCGAATTTATTTCTATTATGTGCGATTCTGCGTTTTCGTATGTATATAGATTTGAGTCTCATGAAACATATGATATATCCTTGTGTATTTGTTTGAATTCAATTTTATTCATTCGGATTTGTAACTTTTCTTGGGCCTATAGCCACTGCTTTAGTGGCGGCGCCGCCTTCAGGGTTGCATTGATCGGTAGAGGAGTTTAAGCTAATCCCAGATCGGAATAGTTTTTTCTTATATTATTATTAATACCTGTTTAGTAGTGATTTGTAGTTGCCTTTCAAAATTTAGGCACACCCAATTACACCATTGCATTCGGTGATGATTTTAGGCGTAGGTGAGGTTTTGGTCAAATTTTCAGAAGGTTCTGAGCGCATTTTGATTTTATTGAGTGGAAGTTAATATATTGCGATTTTAACGGGTTTTTGGTCAAGGAGACCTATAATCCATGTTCGACAATTCCATTGATTCTGGAATGTCGAGTTTAGTCGGGTAGTACATATGGTTTGTGTGCACCGAGTTGGTTGGTGAAATACGCATCATGTTAGTATTAATTGTTGGACAATGCAAGTGTTGATGTTGTATTCTTGTACAATTGCAGAGAGGCTTATATATATTATCACCAAGCAATGGCTGTTGCATTTCAGAACGTCAACTCTGAATCTGGCCTCAAGAAGCTTGACGACTTCCTCCTGACCCGCAGTTACATCAGTGGGTGAGTGAGTTACTATTGTATTGTGATTTACATGTTTACTCTGATGCTATTTTAATTGTATTCAAATGTGAATGTTTGTTGTTTAATCCATGTCTTCAGGTACCAAGCATCAAAGGATGATATCACTGTGTATTCATATCTAGCAAAACCTCCATCAGCTGAATATGTTAATGCATTGAGGTGGTATAAGCACATTGATGCACTTTTGAGAATCTCGTAAGTCCAAGAGCGTATTGACTTTGTATTTTCCTTTAGTATGTTTGATTGGTATTTTTAGCTTCTTCAACTTGTATCTTGCGAATTGTTAAGTACATTCTCCTTCCTTAGCAAACTGATCTCACTGAATGTCATTTTCCTGCAGTGGTGTATCCGGTGAAGGTGCTGGTGTTATTGTAGAGGGGTCTGCACCCATCACTGAGGCTGTTGCAACTCCCCCTGCTGATGATAGTAAGGTGTGACATTTATCTGTTCTGAATTGATATTTAGTTTATGTTGCCTTCTCATTCTTGGTGCAGCTGTTTGGACTGCATCACAGAGTGAATTTTCTTTTTGTCATTGTCAGTCCTTTTTATCCTTTTAGCAGAATAATGCTATGTGAAACTGTGAATGGACTATTGCAATGAAATAATCTTCTGTCATCTGTTTCTCTTTGATTAACTGCCTCTAGGCCTCAGCTGCTGAAGATGATGACGACGATGATGACGTTGACCTATTTGGTGAGGAGACTGAAGAGGAAAAGAAGGCTGCTGAAGAACGCGCCGCAGCATTGAAGGCTTCAGGGAAGAAGAAAGAATGTAAGTTTGTACTGTACTATCCTGACTAAAATTTTCAATATCTGTTTTTATTGAAGAACTTGGAAAAGCATGTGTTGTTGCTGCCTAGTTAGTGGCTTCTTTTCTGTAAAGACTTTCTTACCTTCAACCTACCAAGTCGAACACTAAGAGGAGAAACTTGTTGGAACTTTGACGTTCATAATGAGCAAAGACTGACATTGCTTTTGATCTCATTTGACTTCAGCTGGCAAATCCTCTGTTCTCATGGATGTCAAGCCATGGGATGATGAGACTGATATGAAAAAGCTTGAAGAAGCAGTTCGAAGTGTTACTATGGAAGGATTGACTTTTGGAGCATGTGAGTTTCTGTTTTTGTTCTATTGAGTTGAATTTTATTTTTTTACCTTGAAGAGTTGAGAGACAATTGCTTTTGAATCACTTCAATAGCTTTTAGCATTTCTTTCTTGATTGCTCGTGTCTTATTCCATCAGTCCACTGTTTTGTCCAGAAAAAGTTATTAAATTGTTGGTGTTTGTTGACAAGCATAACTGTGGTTTCATTTCAGCTAAACTTGTTCCTGTTGGATATGGTATAAAGAAGCTGCAAATTATGCTTACCATTGTGGATGATTTGGTCTCTGTGGATGATCTCATTGAGAATTATCTAACAGTTGAGCCTATCAATGAGTATGTGCAGAGCTGTGATATTGTTGCTTTCAACAAGATATGTAAGTAAATGATATACTGCTCATCTTTATTAAGTTGACTTTATCAAAAAAGAATATTAAGTTCCATTTCATATATCATACATGTGTACTATATTCCTGGTTCCTATGTTAATCATTTGATGCTCTGCTTATGACAGGATTTCTGCTATTCTGAAGTTTTGATGGAAAGAGCTGGTGATCATTAGACTTTTCTTTTGTCGAAAGAGTGTACCGTATAAATTATCTGTTTTTTTCTTCCTTTGTTTGGAAGAATGTTTACTTATAAAAGTATTGATTTTGAATAGACTTTACTTTGCTGTTGCTGGTTCTCTTCATCGATAACGATAGAGATCGCAACATGGGTAATTTATATGGGTACCCATTCAAATTACCTATATAAAAGTTGGTAGTTAAAATGGGTAAACGAGGCTCATTTATAAAAGAAACAGAAGTGGAATTAATATTTTTCTTCAGGTTGTGTTATAGGGATTAGACTTTCTTAAAAGTAACTGATATAGGTCAACATTGATTTCAAAGTTTTAATATGGCATTTGAATTATGTTAAACCTGCTGCTAATAAGATTTCCAGTGTCAAAGATAGCTCGTAATCTCTCCAAGAATTCATAAATTTGATAGAAAGATCTCAAAATAGCCATTGTCCCCCGGAGTTTCACATTTTACAAGTGAAAACAACCTGGAACGATAGACTAATTTCCAATTACATGTTAAGAAAGAATTGCGCCAGTGGTATCAGTAAATCGATTCAGTGGATAAGAGACTGTACATGAACAGATCCACTAATTTCCCCTTGTGATATCCATATTTTCTCAATTTTCCCTCCTTGATGAATCCCACCTTCTCCAATACCCTTTGGGATGCCTTGTTCTCAACATCAACCAATGCCTGAAGCCTCATTACTTCAGAAAACTCACTGTACACTTGAGGGATCATCAATTTGAGTGCTTCAGTACCAATCCCTTGCCCCCAATATTCAAAAGCAACAGCATATCCGACATCAGCTCGACTTCTATCGTCACCTGATACAGGGTATCCAGATCAGTCGAGCTAGTGAATGGAATGTGAAACGAGAACAAAGTAAAAGAATACCTGATCCTGGGAATACAGATACAAATCCAATGGAACGGTCATCGATGCATATAGATCGACGCCAAGGGTGGGGTATACATACATCCTTGATGAAGGTCAATGCCTCTTCTTTTGAGGTCAAAGTATCCCATCGGATGGTTTGAGTTACGCGATCATCGCCTGCCCATAACATCATATCATCAACGTCCGTTAACTTAAATGGACGCAGACTAATTCTTGAGGAGTTCATATCTATAATTCAAGTAGAACAGATCTCTCTCTCAGTATCAATAATTGGAGATTTGATGGTTTGTTGGTGTTCAATAATACATAACATATTATAATAGTAACATAAATGGAGTAGTACCTACTCTTTATAATTGTTAGTCAAAGCTGGGATTTTAAAATGGGAAAAATGACAGTGGGGATAGGCCAGACCACAACTATACATCGTAATGAAAGAGAGATAAATTAACTCAAATACTTTTCAAATTATTGTGTACTCTTTTTGATAATTTTGATATTCTGAGTCTGTTCGCACACAACTCAATAATTAAAAGAAAAGACGTAGAAAGCATATATCTTTAATTTTCATGAAGGTATAATATACCATATACAAGTACAAGTAGAGTCTTGCAATGCATCGGTTATTTTCAATAGACTATCGAGAACACGGATGAAAGTTGAAGGTTCATGAAGGTATAGGATCAGTGGAAAGAAAACTATAAAGTACAACATCCTTAATTTCACCTTTAAAGTATAAATACTTTCTTAACGTAGCATCTTTTATAAACCCAGCCTTCTCTAATACTCTATGTGATGCTTTATGCTCAGCATTAGATAATGCTTGAAGCCTTACTATTTCAGGGAACTCTTCCAAAATCAAAGGAATTGCCATCTTCACAGCCTCCGTTGTGATCCCGTGTCCCCAATACTCAAATCCTAAAACATATCCTATCTCAGCTCGACACCTGTCATCACCCGATCCAGGTCGGGCCACCACCAACCCGATCGATCGGACGCCAAGGGATGGAGGATTCATTGATGAAGTTCAACGCAGCTTCATTGGAAGTCAACGTGCTGAAATGGGTGGATAGGGTTATGCGATCATCAGATGCCCATGACAGTACATCATCAACGTCCGTTGATCTGTATGGACGGAGAGTTATTTTTGATGAATCCATAACTAAGTAGTTTGCTGCTAATTTTGTATCAGACTAACGTGAGGTGACAAAGGAGGATAATATCAGGAAAATGAATATAAATCGGATGAGTTTGCTCCAATCAAAATATAATAATACTAATAAGTCATTTTCTATGTTTAGTACCAAAAATGATAACTAATTCTTTTTCGTTCACTAGTATCTATTTCGGTTATTAGTATTGATATGAATTTTTAACAGTAAATGGAGTAGTTAATTGAAATATAATATATATATTTTTTTTATTGGCAAACTAAATATACTAGAAAATCGAATTGATTGGTTATATGAGCTTTTATTTTATTGATTAGAATTGGAGGGATTGATTTATCCGAAAATTAAATTGTGTGCTCTAAGTAGCAAATCACAAACTTGTGTTAAAATCCAATTCATGAAATTACGAAATAGTCCTATTAGAATCTTGTTTTTACAAAATCTAAACCCAAAACTATCACTTGAAACACTTTTCGTGCCGGGTCGTTAAACCCTCGTGCTGGAGACGAAGAAGCACCATTCCTCTTTGGGATCTCATTAACACTACTTCACAAGAAATGAGACGAAGCTTAAGCAAGCTTTCTCACTGCTCTATTGGCCGACCCATCACCGCCTCATCGGGTTCCGCTTTTTCCACTTTCTCCGGCGGCGGCGGAGGTGGTAGAGGCAGGGGACGAGGTTCCGATTCCCCAAACTTCGGATTCAGTCCGGGAAAATCCGCATCCGAAGACTCCAAACCGGAATCATCGACTCCTGCTACTCCATCTGGAACTGGACATGGACGAGGCCGAGGTAAACCATTACCTTCGTCCCCAATTGTTCCCTCATTTTACTCCTTCGTTGATAACCCTAATACTCCTGCTGGCCGTGGCCGAGGTGGGATCGGCCCGTTTTCTCCACCACCGCAGCCGCAACAACAGCAGCAGCAGCAGCCACTGAGGAAACCGATTTTCTTTGCGAAGGAAGAAGAAACAGCTGATTCAAATTCTAGTTCTTCAAATGCTCCAAAACCAAGAGATGATTCAAATCTCCCTTCTAGTGTAATATCAGTTTTGACTGGTGCGGGCCGAGGGAAGCCCTTGCAAACGGCTTCTCCTGTCTCTGAGAAGCCTAAGGAAGAGAATCGCCATCTCCGGCCTCGGCAGCAGAAAGTTGCAGATTCAGGGGAGAGAGCGAGCAGTCCACCTCCCCAGAGGTTGAGTAGGGAGGATGCAGTAAAAAAGGCTGTAGGGATATTATCAAGAAGTGATGATGGTGATGTTGATGGTGATGTTGGTGGTGGAAGGGGAATGGGAGGAGGTTTTAGAGGGAGGGGTGGTCGTGGTGCGGTGAGAGGCAGAGGGGGAAGGGGAAGGGGAAGAGGAAGAGGAAGAGGTCGTCGGGATGAGGAGAGAGGAGATGGTAGTTTGGAGATTGGCTTTTANGTATTGATATGAATTTTTAACAGTAAATGGAGTAGTTAATTGAAATATAATATATATATTTTTTTTATTGGCAAACTAAATATACTAGAAAATCGAATTGATTGGTTATATGAGCTTTTATTTTATTGATTAGAATTGGAGGGATTGATTTATCCGAAAATTAAATTGTGTGCTCTAAGTAGCAAATCACAAACTTGTGTTAAAATCCAATTCATGAAATTACGAAATAGTCCTATTAGAATCTTGTTTTTACAAAATCTAAACCCAAAACTATCACTTGAAACACTTTTCGTGCCGGGTCGTTAAACCCTCGTGCTGGAGACGAAGAAGCACCATTCCTCTTTGGGATCTCATTAACACTACTTCACAAGAAATGAGACGAAGCTTAAGCAAGCTTTCTCACTGCTCTATTGGCCGACCCATCACCGCCTCATCGGGTTCCGCTTTTTCCACTTTCTCCGGCGGCGGCGGAGGTGGTAGAGGCAGGGGACGAGGTTCCGATTCCCCAAACTTCGGATTCAGTCCGGGAAAATCCGCATCCGAAGACTCCAAACCGGAATCATCGACTCCTGCTACTCCATCTGGAACTGGACATGGACGAGGCCGAGGTAAACCATTACCTTCGTCCCCAATTGTTCCCTCATTTTACTCCTTCGTTGATAACCCTAATACTCCTGCTGGCCGTGGCCGAGGTGGGATCGGCCCGTTTTCTCCACCACCGCAGCCGCAACAACAGCAGCAGCAGCAGCCACTGAGGAAACCGATTTTCTTTGCGAAGGAAGAAGAAACAGCTGATTCAAATTCTAGTTCTTCAAATGCTCCAAAACCAAGAGATGATTCAAATCTCCCTTCTAGTGTAATATCAGTTTTGACTGGTGCGGGCCGAGGGAAGCCCTTGCAAACGGCTTCTCCTGTCTTTGAGAAGCCTAAGGAAGAGAATCGCCATCTCCGGCCTCGGCAGCAGAAAGTTGCAGATTCAGGGGAGAGAGCGAGCAGTCCACCTCCCCAGAGGTTGAGTAGGGAGGATGCAGTAAAAAAGGCTGTAGGGATATTATCAAGAAGTGATGATGGTGATGTTGATGGTGATGTTGGTGGTGGAAGGGGAATGGGAGGAGGTTTTAGAGGGAGGGGTGGTCGTGGTGCGGTGAGAGGCAGAGGGGGAAGGGGAAGGGGAAGAGGAAGAGGAAGAGGTCGTCGGGATGAGGAGAGAGGAGATGGTAGTTTGGAGATTGGCTTTTATCTAGGTGATGATGCTGATGGGGAGAAGTTGGCTGCGAAGCTTGGACCTGAAAGTATGAACACATTGGCGGAAGGCTTTGAAGAAATGAGTGCCAGAGTGTTGCCTTCTCCCATGGATGATGCATACATAGAAGCCCTTCACACTAACATGATGGTAACATTTGGCTTGTTGAAAGATTTGTTTCATCCAAGTAATTTTAGTTGCTTTATATAGTTCTCTGATGTTACTTTTTTCCCGCAGATAGAGTGTGAACCAGAGTACCTGATGGGAGACTTTGAAAGCAATCCTGATATTGATGAGACACCTCCAATTCCTCTTCGTGATGCTCTTGAAAAAATGAAGCCATTCCTCATGGCATATGAAGGGATTAAGGATCAAGAAGAGTGGGAGGTAAAACGGGATTTAACTTGCTTCTACTTTTGTCATATTGCGTTCTGTTATATAAACCATTTGCTATATTTGTGTTGCCTCAGCTATGTTCAGTCAAACCTGTAAGGATCTTATACTTGCTGAATCCTGCCAAACCTTACTTGACATGATATTAGATTCTTAAACCATATCGTCATATCCTCTATTTGTGATTTGATCTATCTTTTGAACTGTGTGCTTGTAAGATCTTCATTGTTTTTATGCTTTTATACTTCATGTATGCCCAGGACGTTTGAGCAAACATTGTACGGTACATCGATGTCCTAATCGCACTAATTTCATAAACCTAGAGAGGACTTAATTGATTTCTTGTTGACAATTCATGGCATATCACCCATGAATCTAGTGCTTTTATCTCAACTCCAAAAGTTTCACATTGCATTTTATGCTTAAAGTATTAGTCCTATATGCAAAAAGTAAGCCTAGGTGATGCCCTTTGGTTAGTGAAGAACTTTCAATATTGTTACTCTTTATTTAAGAAAAAAGGCCACTGCTATGCCTCGACCTCTCTACAGCAAAATAATTGATTTCATTGAATTGGGAGAGAAAGAGAGACTGGTGCGCCTGATTCACGAACTACACTAGTATTGATGTGGTTATATGAATGTTAGCCTGACAACGTCACAAGTTTTCAGGTTTCTGGATGTAATGATACCAAGCTTCAGTGGAATTTAGTATACATATCTATGCCTAGACGCCTTAATAAATAAAACTCTGTTGACTGAAGAAGGATCCAAGTACATGTAGTTATAGCGATTGTTCTATGATTCTTTATTCCTGAACCTTTGGGGATTGTACTGTATATAGTGGCAGGTTCAAAAGTCTCGAGCTTTTAGATGAAGCTTTATTATGGAAGTGTTTATGCTAGTTTTCCTATTAAGAAGGATCAACTAAAAATGTCAATTTAGACTTCTTTCCTGATTGGGTATTCAGACTTCATGGGCCTAAGCAATCCCCTACTAGGGACATTCTTTCACAGTTGGAGACTTTGATTCATACACATAAGTAAACTTTATGCTATGAGATTAAGAGAACATTGCTTTAGTGTTGCTCATCCCTTGGTTCTCCCGCAAGGTAGTTCAAGTTGTGCCTCTTCCCTTACTCATGTCAACATCTATGAAATAACCACAGTTTTGTGAACAAAAAGCGCAAATAGGCAACAAGGCCCATGAGGTTTGGAGTGACAAGGGAGAAAAACAAGGGGAAGCCTTCTTTTTAGGTGAAGCGCATAATATAAGGATTTTTTTCTAAAAAGTCTAATGTATAAAATTTAGTACCATAATAATCAAATTGCTTTTAAAATAACTAATTTTAGCATCCAATATACAATGATATGAGTCCAAGTCCGACCCCTCCAAGTTGAGTTTCAGAGAACCAGCCATTTCGCGCGTGAATCACTTTGTGTTATTGCTCAAAATACATTATGTCTTCACCCATGAAACGATTGCCGTTCCTTCACATTCTTTAAGCAACAAATCAATGGCTCTTAACACCAAGGAGTTGTCGTGCAGGTATTAGTTATGCAAGTGATAATTATGCAGGTATTGGTTATTCCATCTTCTACCCCGCACAAGATAATACACCAATTTTCCGTCATAACTTATACATAACTTATAATTAGTTATGTGAGTTTCTTAATTGCAAACCAACCGTCATATTAATTTTATTCATGGATAACTAACTTCATAACTAGCTACCAAACATCTCTAAATAACCTTTTCCCCTTAATAATACAATAAGCTCCAGAACCAGCAGAATCACCCATTCTGTTTTCCTTGCAGTAAGTCTGGACACTATCCCGCTTAGGAAAGAAATTGTTTGACTTGATGATCATAAAAAATAAAGCAGTTAATCTCTTGGTAACTTTTTCTTTATTGATCATCTTCTTTAGCTGACTTCACATCCTTTTTTTCCTTGCAGGAAGTCATCAAAGAAACTATGGAGACTGTCCCACTTATGAAAGAGATAGTTGATTACTACAGTGGGCCCGATAGAGTAACGGCAAAGCAACAGCAACAAGAGCTGGAAAGAGTAGCAAAAACTCTTCCAGAGAGTGCACCTAATTCAGTAAAGCGGTTCACGGAGCGTGCTGTTTTGTCTCTACAGGTCAAGTATTATCAAACATTCATTTGCTTTTCTTTTTTTTTGGATTAAGGGTAAGGTTGTATCATCAGCATTAAGGACCTGCAGGAGACTTCCAAACATTTATTTGTTTTAATTATATTTTAAGTCTAATAAGAATGAAACCTCATTACTTGAATGTTAAGACATAGAAAACTGGTCTAAGAATGAAAGATTTCTCTCTGAGCATTAAAGAAATGAAAAACTGACTTACAAAATGAGGGAATCAATCATCTTATTTGGTACTAGTCTCTATGTATTGTTCTGTGGTTATCCCATCATAATTAGTAAAAAACAGTATGAAACTCATCACTTAAATTAAAGATGTGTGTAGTCCTTTGATTCTTGTGGTCTTAAACTTGCCATGTAAAATGTTGAAATTGGAAAATTTACTACAATGTGTCATGNTTCCCCCCCCCCCCCACACACACCAACCACCACACACACACACCCCAAAATGACTATTATGACTAGTCATCGTCTTCTATTTACTTATAAAAGAGTAACTATAGTGTTATATTTGAATATTATCAGTCATTATCATCTTTCTTTTCCCCATTTGTGGGATTACACTTGGTATGTTGTATTTTCATCTTTCTTTTTTTTTTTTCATTTTTATATCAAAGGCCTTTGTCTCCTTTGAAGATTGTAATTTAGTTCTATGGATTAGTTGCTTGTTTTTTCTTAAATTGATCATGTATCTAAAAGATAAAGATGTCTTGTCATTGTTTCATCTTTTACCTGGACACTTGTTTCTCATGTTTCAACTGTGACGTAATATCTGACAGTTATCTATCTTACAGAGCAATCCGGGGTGGGGATTTGACAAGAAATGCCAGTTCATGGACAAGGTGGTAATGGAAGTCTCTCAGCACTACAAATAGATTCACTCCATTCCCACAAAAGATGTCTTCAATATAGAAGTTGAGATAGATGTGCTTAAACAACAACACTATGAGCGGAACGATGACTAGGAAATATTGCAATACAAGTTTGTTTACTAGAAATGCTGCGCGTTTGGTTTCTGATATGGAGATTTTGACATTTTGATTTGACATATAATGATAGTCTTATTTTAAGGTTGTCCATTGGCATTGAGACATCTCAGTTTTCAATAATTTGAAGATGATTTCTGGTAACTTTCTTAGCGCTTAGGTGTTTGGATTTGCTTAGTACTTGATGTAATAGATAGCCTACCATCACACGGAGCTGTCTTACCTTCAAGATACGAGGATCATACTTATCAAATAATTTCAATCCTCCCTTTGGGGAGGCCTAATTACTTGCAACTGTTCCTTTTTAGTTGCATCATTGTTACATCCTATTAACAATATGGCTAAAGCAATGAATCCCTTTTCTCAGTTTTGCTGAGTTTGTTCTCAGTTGTTAGGCAAAGTATCATGTATTTTACATTTAAACTGTGAAAATATGCCCCCCAACAGATGAGGCTCATCTCTCTTTCAGTCATTTTATATCTGAATTTTTATTTTCTTAAAGTAGCGAGGAGTAATAGATTGAAAATATCCTGGAGAATTGCAGATCATTTTACCAAAAAAAGTGGTCTGAAGATTCCACCTGAGCGCCTCTACTTGTAACAGGTCATGAACTAGACCAGAATCATTTACAAGTGATCATACAATATTTGAGTAGCAAATGCCAGATGCCAAGAATCTCTAAAAATCATTTGCATTGTTGGTTCAGAAAGGGACATCTCCAAATCACTTGACACTGGAAAATTGACAGTAATCCTAAATTGCATTAAACAAAATCAAGAAGCAAGAATAACAAATAGTCATTTTGTTTCATTAGTGGTGACTGAAGTAATGCACAACATAGCAGATAATGAAAAAGCCTGCTACAACTAGAGTTTCAAGATACAACAAAAGTTACAAATCAGGTATGCTACAGATCAACCTTGTTTTCATATATCAGCTGGTCTACGTGAAAGTGTTTCTTCATCACATCATCAGCCTCTGCAGCTAATGCTCGATTCTTCGAGTTTAGGAGTTAGCTTTTTGTAAATGACGTTCCACCTCCATTTGGGAAATTGCAGCATCTCTTACACACAAGTGCAACAAAGATCTGTTTCGTGCCAGAATTCCAGCAAAGAATTGTAGCAAAAGAATGTGCGCTTTCAAATGCAGTTTCACGGATAGCTTGTGAGAATACTAGGTCTTCACACAAGTTGTGACACAACCTCAAGCTCTGAATCTCCTAAACCCAAACCAAATTTCATAGTGATTGAATAGCAAACTATCATGTGTAAACTTGCCAATATACTCTAGTCCTAAAGCATTCAACCTCTTTGTGCATTCTTCTCCTCCCAATCGTGAACAGAACTTGATATTATGTGACACAAAGATTCGACCTTCTTGAGGCTTCAATTTAGCAGCTAACCTCTCCAAACCAACCCAAACAAGTTTATCAGGGATATGAAGAAAAACAGCACTTGCATATATCAGATCATACATAGTTCCGGATCCAAATTTACTGAAATCCATGTCTTCACCTCTAACAATAAGGGGACGCTTGTGTAATAAGCCTTGAGACGGAAGCTCATATCTGAATGCAGCCATTAAAGAAAGTTCATCTCTCTCAAGACAGTGGAAGTGTTCTGGGTTCAGATACCGGATGAAATGTAATCCAACACGAAGAGTACCACATCCGATCTCAAGAACTTGAGCATTTGGGGTTAGATGGGCTGACTCTGCAAGGAATTCAAAAACATCCCTCCCTCCTGCCCATGGTTCTCCATAATTGCTATGATGTTGTTCTACGAGGAGTTCACCGGGACAAGGAAGGGCAGTGTGATTATTCGTCAGTTCTCCTTCATAATGTGATATGCCCTTGAACCTGCAAAAGACAGAAGTTATAATAGACAAGCCGAGCTACTACTGAGTAGCCACTAACAATAGCACTTGATCAACACTTCAGCTGCATACAAGAGGAAAACACCTAATTATAAATTTCCATTTCCTGGCATGCTCTGAAATCAAATAAGTCTATGCATTATTTTTATAACAACCACAACAACTACTATATCTCTTTCCCAAGCTAAAAGAACAAATAAGGGTGATGAAATCATGAGAAGAAATTTAAAACTATAATATATATTTATCTCTCATTAGAGCCTAGTTTCATGTTTATCACTGAGAGTACTAAAAGCATATTTTCTTTCTTTTCAAGGAAAAGATTATAAAGGGAGAGGGAGGTGAAACCAAAAAAGAGTAAACTTCTAAAATAAGTTTATTTGTTTCTCATTCTTTATTACTAACACTTATCAAAGCACAATGTCTCCTTAATCATATTCTTCATGTTCTGATTAAACATGGTAATTTTATTTATGAACAATACCGATATCTTCTTATTCATCTACTTATCCTTCTATTAATTACCAACCAGCCCCATGGGGAGTAATAAAATGGAACCCCAGTCTATCCCTACCGAAGCAATTTATATATCTTTATTTGTTTCCAGATCAAAGACTGTCATCACCAGCACTCATCATATACATTATACATTATTCCCTTCTAGATTACATATCTTATTAAAACTAAATAGATAATAGGGATGTTCCTCAGCAAATGCATAAAAATTCATACCCTCGTAAACAGAAGTCAGGAACAAATTACTAAAACAGCATGAATAACGTTCTTCATCTCACTATATTTCTACAGTAACCAGTGTCACCTAGGAGAGGAAATAACCTTCCAGTAAAACCAAACAATTGCCAGGAATTTCTATAAATGGCCGCTTTTATTAGTAATCACGATAAAGGCATGGCCTTTTCAACTACTAAATCAGACTTCACAGGTCATTCACCGTATGATTGCAATAAAATCCTCAATTATGCAAAAAAGAATTTTAGTTAGAAAACTAAGTTTGATAATTCTATGCAATTACACTACAAGCCGAGTGTGAAATACTCAAAACTTCACCAGATGCACAAAATCACAAATTAATCCAAGCATGGAGGAAAGTGTGAAAAATAGATTCAGGAAGTTTCATACTGAAGAAGATCCTGGAGCTGTTGTTGGCGAGTACGAGGGTTGATCCCTTTGCGCAGCACATTATCCGCCATATGGAGTCCATTACCTTCGATCTGTTTCTTCACCCACTCTATATCCTCTGTTGACGTCGAGATCCGTTCTCCGGTGCCGGATCTGTAGCCACCACCGCCACTGACGGCGGTGGTTGTAGTGACAGGGCAATTACACGGTGGTGGTGAGGAGAAAAGAAAAAAGAATAATACGGCGGAAAAGGCGGCGCCGGAGAGGAGCAGCACCGGCAGAGATACTACCACTCCCTTCGATGAGGACGATAGCAGAGCCATAAGAGTGGCGATACGTTTCTGCGTTTCAGTATTTGTAGATTTTGTAGTTCAATAATGGCGCACAACTGTGAGCTCGGGATCTATTGTACCATCTGTTTAGCAGATCGTACATTTCACTCTCTTTTTTTCCGATTGCAACTTTTATATGGTTGATGATAAAATATCACAAATAATTTTAAAAAAAAAAGGGAACGGTCATTTTTCTTTTAACTAGGATAAATGGAAAAGAAGTTCGTTCTTTTAAAACGAATGGAGTATAATATATTATATATGATATTCTTTTGTCATCGTAATTATATATTTTTTCTTTTTGAAGAAATGTTTACTGAATGGATAATATTATGAAATATATGTTAGTTCGTAAATTTGATTGCAAGCTTTAAAAATGTTAATTTCGTATATTTAATAGTTTCAAAAGAAACTTATTAGGTTTCAAATACATTGAAAAAATAATGATAAAACAATGAAATTAGGAAGAATCTCATTATGATCTCAAATTAGTTAAATTCATGTTTATAGTAATTCCTTGTATTAGTTTCAAAGTGTGGCCACAATTGATTTGTATTTTAAAAGTTTTTGGAGCTTTAATTTCTCAATATAATAAAATTGAAACGATACAAAGAAAATTAACATGACTCTTGTATGAAAATAACACTCATAAATCAAGAAATAATTCAAATTTGATAATAATGTCTTATAGCCTAGTAATTCATACAACTTGAAAGGGTACCATAAAAAAAATTATCAAAAACATAGTTAAGTTTTCTTGAATATTTTTTAATTTTGTAGTTGAATTATCAAGTATGTGAAATTTTTATTAAAATTATGACCAATTATTTATCAAAGTACACCTTAATCATCAATTGTTCACATTTTCTATTTAAATAGGTAATATTTCAAATAAAAAAAATAAACATTTAATATTAATAAAGTATTTTAATGGTGAGGATCTAAATAAAAAATTTGCAGGACTATGATAGAGTTACTAAAATCTTGATAACATTTATATAAAGTGTTTTATAAATATATATTTATTATTATCGCGTATGAATTATATTATTAGTGTTAAATAAAGTGCGCTAATTGGTATTTGTTGTACTAATATCTCAGTGTTACGAGTCATTACCCTGTGTGAAGCTTACGATTTCAATTTTGCAATTAAACTGAATTAAATCACATTTTTTTTGAAAATTATGGAGTCAATAATATTCTTTAAATAAATAAAATTATATGGTACAAGTATATAAATCAAATAAGTTAAATATATTTACACAAAAAAAGCTTTAAATGACTCAACATCTTCAGCGATTTTTTCTTTTGTCCCTTCCAATTGTTGTTTCAACATTAAGAGTCGATTCAAATTTTGACATTGTTCAACATCTATACGCTTCACCCAATTGTGGAGACTATTCTTCTTTGGAGTCGAAGATGATTTTGATCTCGAAGTTTCGCCATAAACAACAACATTAGAACTAGAATTAGAATCAGAATTAGAATCGTGAAAATTCATGTCTGTTATTAATAATTTCATACATCTGCCACTATTAGAAAAATGTGTTCTTATAGCATAATCAACGTCTCCACAAGTATAAGGCCTTCCTGTGGGTGACAATACAATTGAAGCAACACGAGAACCCGTCATGGATTCAAATTGTTTAGCTTTTTTGAAAAGTCCTTTTCGTCTTTTCGAGAATGTAACCATTCTAGAAGTTTCCTTTATAATTTTCTCGATCTCTATTTTCTTCTTCCCTGTGCCCATTCTCCTAAATTTCCTCTGTGTTGTTTTTTTCTCTTCTTCCGGGAGTTTATTTTGCTTCGAAACAAGAAGTTTATTGAGCTTTGAAATTAAGAATTTGGGGTAGATATANAATATATGGAATGTAATTTAAATCTTTAGAAGAAAATCTTGACTGATCATTTATTTTGTGTCAAAGTTTGACTTGTAAATTGTGATTACATAGCAATTGAAATTTGGAAGTAAGGAACATACCAAAGGATCTCAAATTAGTTTATTTTTAAAAAATATGAGAAAATATGAATAATGTGTTATTTTGGTTTATAGATATATTTCATTTTATTGAAATAGTCCTAATGTGTAATAAAAGGTGTTTATTTTGGTTTTTAATATATTTCACCTTATTCAAATTGTTCTTAATGTATAACAAACAATGTTCATTCTGATCCTTTAGCCTAAATCTAATATATTTATAAAACAAAATTAAAATGTATTAAATATAATTGTAAATTTCATGTAACTAACAAAATTTTTACCATTATTGTCTTGTTAATTAACTTCAAAAAAAAACTTCATAAAATCTAACATCATTTTCTCTACTTTTTGAATAAATTTACGTATGACATTTATAAATAAGATCTAATTTTTGTTTATTTAAATTTTAAGCTAGAAGAGGTCAAGACGAATTACATTCATTGTAAAGTAGTATTTTTTTTTGTCGGTATAAACATGTTACACGAGAGTTGAAATGAGGTTTTAATGACTATAAATGTATTTCAAAATAAGATTTATTTTTTGAGAAAATTATAATAATATAATAAGTAATTTAAATTTTGGTATATATATATATCTTTTTAAGTATGAACGGTACATTTTGGAGTACTTAAATATATCACCTCCATGCTTCCTTAAATTCCTGCTCTTCGATAATGTCCATGTAAGCTCTATATATAAACACATTAGTCAATATATAAAATCTATCATGGTTACAAAAATAATACGCGATAAATAGCTACCAACATAAAGCCAATAATATACTGGTAATAAACCTTCCATTAATGTGTAGTAAAAAACACACAATTAATTTCTCAGAATACTTATTACATGTATGAATAACTCGGACATATAGGACTTCTCTTTGAATTGATTAATGAAACCAAATGATATTCACAAATCACTCAAAAAATAATATTGCATATGGTAAATCTAAACTAATACAATATATAGAAAATGAGGAGCAAAATTCAAATTGTCAGTTTTTGTTAATACATTATATATGGTTACAATATGAATTGATAAAACCTTGTGGTAAGATAAATGGCTTGTGCCAATTTACTATTTCTGCAATCAAAAGTTGNTGGTTACAATATGAATTGATAAAACCTTGTGGTAAGATAAATGGCTTGTGCCAATTTACTATTTTCTGCAAGCAATTTCATTATTTAACCAAAGGCACCACTTCAAAATATTTAGACTCATAGCTCCTAAAGCTTTTTCATTTAGCAGTGCAATAGTGGAACAGAATAAAACTCCAGCAAGAAGAACACCTAAATGCAGATAAGAAAACCAAATTCCTTTTATGAACTGAGAAACTCGTACCTATTCACCTACCTTCCTTTCTTTCTTCTTTCTAAAAAAGCTGCAATATCATTTATCGCCCTTCCCACGTCATGGGTTTGTCAATCATCCACAGTTTGCTTGCTTCTGCCAAAGTATCCCAATAACGACATATACTAATCCTCGTCAAACTAAACACAAAGAACTAAACAGCTAAAGTTGTTGGGAAATATAAGAAAATTCACGATAATATAAATAACATTATTACTTATCAAAAAGTGGTTTTGAAAATAAAATGAAAATTACTAAGCACTATGCCTATTTATAGGCCAATAAATAACTTGATCACGACAAGTGTCCATTTCATATCATAAGAGCATAGCATCATACAAGTATTAAACAAGTAGACATATGAAGAAGAAGGGGTGAAATATTGATAAATGTTATAATGTCAATTTTCCAAATAATTTCAAAAATAATTTAATTACTAACTTTATAAATACACTTAATAAAATATTCTTTTGAAATAAAATATTTTGCTTCCAATTAAAGATGGAAAAGACTCTTACACAAACTGGACACCCACCAATGCGATCCGCTGGATATTTCATTTATATTTGTACAAAACTTTTGCCTATTGGATTTGATCCTGGAGGAAGAATTCTCTAAAGCTTTCCATTTAAATAAAGATGATTTTTTAGGTACAAATTATTCTAGATGATTAGTAAAAATTTTTAGAATTATATAGGATAATATCTTTAAATACTTGATATATCTAGAAATTATGTCAATGTTTTAAATATTTTTAGTGAATTATAGAAATATTGAAATAATTGTTAAATAGATAGAAGATAAAGCTATCTAGAATAATTTATTAAACAAGTAGAATATAAAACTATTTAGAATAATTTTTAGAAGCAACCTTATGCAAGTATAAATAAAGGCAACGTTAGGCATTTGTAACTGAATAACTCAAATCAAATATTCTTCTTCTATAACAAAGTTCTTTTTAGCCCCAATAATGATCTTTTTCCTTAGTTATTTTCTATAACAAAGTTCAAATCAAATCTTTCCTTGACAAAAAGTATAAATAAAGATGGCGTTAGGCATTTGCGAACAACCCAAATCAACAATAACTTTTTTTCTTAAGAAAACATTAAAGAGCCCAAATAATCAAAATCTTTTTTCTTAGTCATTTTCTATAACAAAGTTCAAATCAAACCTTTTCTTGACAAAAAGTAAAAATAAAAATGACGTTAATTATTTGCGAACAACCCAAATCAATAATGACTTTTTTCCTTAACAAAACATAAATGAGCCCAAATAATCAAAATCCAATCTTTCTTTAAAAAAAACACACCAAATCTTTGAGTTTAAAAGAATTCCAGAAAGGCCAAATCTTTTGGTTTTTTACTTTAAAAGATCAAATCTTTTTTTTTAAAAAAACCACCAATTTTCTTTTGACAGAACATAAAAAAGCCAAATAATCAAAAGTTAATTTATCTAAAAAAAAATACACACTAAATCTTATATATATATATATATATATATATATATATATATATATATCCACGCCAAATCGGCCAAATCTTTGAGTTTATCGATTATATTTATTTTTGAGTTTATCGGTCACATTTATTTTTGAGTTTATTGCCACATTTCTTAGTTTCGAAAAGCACTTACGTTTAAAAGAAACCAAATAATCATTGTATAGGTTACATTTTTAAATTTTCCATTAAGTTTAATTAACTCTATAAAATTTAGGAATAATTATAACTTTTAAAAGAAACAAAAATAAATTGATTATACTAAAAAAGATTAATATATTATTACTAAATAAAATGAAAAAAAAATTAATATATATCACCAAAACAGTACAAGTATATAAATTTCTATTATATACAAGAGAGAAGTGGAGGACAACCAAGTGTAAAAATATAATTTTACGCTAACAAAAATCTATAAAGAAAGATAATAAATAATTCTATAATTATCTTTCTATATATGAAATGAATAATGATCAAAGGCAAAAATATAATTTCACGATACAAAAATCTACCAAGAATGATAACAAAAAAATTAAATAGTTCTAGACACATCTTAAATAATTGTTATTACCATTAACTTATTTTGTTGTTACTTCGTTTCCTTTTTTTTTCTTTTGTAAGTTATTGTTGTATCTATTTAATTATTACTATATTTCACTATTAATTTAATTTAATTCTTAATATTTTTTCTAATCATTATGCTTATTAAAAAACCTACTTATTATATAAAAATATCACGAAATAATTATTTCAATCTTTATTTTGGCTTCAATTAATATACTTGAAAATAAATTAGTGTGATAAAATTAATAATATATATTAGATTGAAATTAAAGAAAAAGATGTTAAAAGTAACTTTACAAATAAAAATAAATAGGATGATATATTTGTAATAAAAGATGACCAAGAATAAAAATGTAATTTCATTATAATGAAAATCTATTAAGAATAAATAATTTAGAAACATCTTTCTATATATGAAGTGAATGGTGATCAAAGGTAAAAATTTAACTCATGCAAGCAAAAATTTACGAAGAATGATAACAAGAAAATTAAATAATTCTAAAAACATCTTTAGGTATTATTATTAGTATTACCTCATTTTTTGTTATTTTTTTAATGAGTTATTGTGATATCTATTTATTATACGAAAGTTAATAAATAATGATTACGCTTGGCTCTTTATAATTATATATCAAGTATAATATTAGGTGGAACCAATTAAATTATAATTAAAATTTATATGTATATTTAATTTTGTGTATTAAAATATTTTTTAATTTTGTGATCTTTAACATGCTATATAAAAGAAAATTAAAATTCAAAAGTTATTTTCTTTTTGAAATGAAATAAAAAATAAATTCATATAAATAAAAAAGGAGGGAGTCATATATTAAAAATGAAATATATATGTGTTATTGTTGAAATGAGCTTTCATATATTATTATTTTTTTTAAAAAAAATTGTTTCTTCTATTAATTTGTGTATATATGTGGAGTTTTAAAGATTTGAACATTTTAATATAGAAATATAATGATTTGAAAACTTTAATTCTTCGTTTTAATTTCTAATTTGTTGCATATTGAAAATTACATAAGAAAAAGAAACTTAAAAACGCAATGTAACAATTTAAAATATTTTTAGAAAAATATAGTTAAAAAACATAATGAAATTTGGTTGACTCTCGTATTTTTATCGAAATAAAAAAAGTTGCATATATTGTTTAAAAATAACGTAAGAACTAAAAAGTACTATAAATCACAATAAAATGAAAACTAGAAATATGTGAAAATCATATAAGAAATTCCATTTACTTTNTATATATATATATATATATATATCTTTTTGACAAGCTTGATTTATTCGAAATATATAGAATTTTAGAAGATTAAGAAATTATTTGAAAATAACATTGTCCCCTTAAATCTTATATATATATATATATATATATATATATATATATATATATCCACGCCAAATCGGCCAAATCTTTGAGTTTATCGATTATATTTATTTTTGAGTTTATCGGTCACATTTATTTTTGAGTTTATTGCCACATTTCTTAGTTTCGAAAAGCACTTACGTTTAAAAGAAACCAAATAATCATTGTATAGGTTACATTTTTAAATTTTCCATTAAGTTTAATTAACTCTATAAAATTTAGGAATAATTATAACTTTTAAAAGAAACAAAAATAAATTGATTATACTAAAAAAGATTAATATATTATTACTAAATAAAATGAAAAAAAAATTAATATATATCACCAAAACAGTACAAGTATATAAATTTCTATTATATACAAGAGAGAAGTGGAGGACAACCAAGTGTAAAAATATAATTTTACGCTAACAAAAATCTATAAAGAAAGATAATAAATAATTCTATAATTATCTTTCTATATATGAAATGAATAATGATCAAAGGCAAAAATATAATTTCACGATACAAAAATCTACCAAGAATGATAACAAAAAAATTAAATAGTTCTAGACACATCTTAAATAATTGTTATTACCATTAACTTATTTTGTTGTTACTTCGTTTCCTTTTTTTTTCTTTTGTAAGTTATTGTTGTATCTATTTAATTATTACTATATTTCACTATTAATTTAATTTAATTCTTAATATTTTTTCTAATCATTATGCTTATTAAAAAACCTACTTATTATATAAAAATATCACGAAATAATTATTTCAATCTTTATTTTGGCTTCAATTAATATACTTGAAAATAAATTAGTGTGATAAAATTAATAATATATATTAGATTGAAATTAAAGAAAAAGATGTTAAAAGTAACTTTACAAATAAAAATAAATAGGATGATATATTTGTAATAAAAGATGACCAAGAATAAAAATGTAATTTCATTATAATGAAAATCTATTAAGAATAAATAATTTAGAAACATCTTTCTATATATGAAGTGAATGGTGATCAAAGGTAAAAATTTAACTCATGCAAGCAAAAATTTACGAAGAATGATAACAAGAAAATTAAATAATTCTAAAAACATCTTTAGGTATTATTATTAGTATTACCTCATTTTTTGTTATTTTTTTAATGAGTTATTGTGATATCTATTTATTATACGAAAGTTAATAAATAATGATTACGCTTGGCTCTTTATAATTATATATCAAGTATAATATTAGGTGGAACCAATTAAATTATAATTAAAATTTATATGTATATTTAATTTTGTGTATTAAAATATTTTTTAATTTTGTGATCTTTAACATGCTATATAAAAGAAAATTAAAATTCAAAAGTTATTTTCTTTTTGAAATGAAATAAAAAATAAATTCATATAAATAAAAAAGGAGGGAGTCATATATTAAAAATGAAATATATATGTGTTATTGTTGAAATGAGCTTTCATATATTATTATTTTTTTTAAAAAAAATTGTTTCTTCTATTAATTTGTGTATATATGTGGAGTTTTAAAGATTTGAACATTTTAATATAGAAATATAATGATTTGAAAACTTTAATTCTTCGTTTTAATTTCTAATTTGTTGCATATTGAAAATTACATAAGAAAAAGAAACTTAAAAACGCAATGTAACAATTTAAAATATTTTTAGAAAAATATAGTTAAAAAACATAATGAAATTTGGTTGACTCTCGTATTTTTATCGAAATAAAAAAAGTTGCATATATTGTTTAAAAATAACGTAAGAACTAAAAAGTACTATAAATCACAATAAAATGAAAACTAGAAATATGTGAAAATCATATAAGAAATTCCATTTACTTTTTAAAATCACTTATATCATATAAAATAAAACATAAAATAAAACGGATGAAGTAACATATATTATTCGAAAATAACATAAAAGGTACTCCATAAATTAACAATTAATATATTCTTTTAGAAAACACATAAAAAATTTAATTCACCTTTTCAAATTTCATTTTTGTCATACAAATTGAAAGGAAAAAACTAATATACGTTAAACCTGGACACATAATGTCTAGTAACATAAATAAGCTAAGTAACATAACTAAGCTAAGTTAAAAGGTTTAAACTTAAACAAACAAAGCTTCAAATAACTCAAGCTCTTCAATGGAACCAATTTTTTCTCTTGTTCCTTCTAATTGTTGCTTCAACATTAACAAATAATTTAAATTTTGATATTGTTCGACATCTATACCCTCCACCCAACGGCGGAGACCACTGCTCTTCGAGTTCGATAATAATTTCAACCCAGAATCAGAATCGAAATCATAATTAGGACCTGAAATTAATAATTCCATACATCGAATACTAGAAAAATGCTGTTGTATAGCGAAATTAACGTCTCCACAAGTATAAGGCCTTCCGGTTGGTGAAAAAACAACCGACGCAACACGAGAACCTGTCATGGATTCAAGTTCTTTAGCTTTTTTAAAAAGCCCTTTTCGTCTTTTCGAGAATGTCACCATTCTAGATGTTTCCTTCATTATTTTCTCGATCTCTATTTTTTTCTTCCCTGTACCCATTATACTAAATTTTGTTCGTGTTTGTTCTTCTTCAAGAAGTATACTTTGCTTTCAGATTTAGAATTTGGGGTAAATAAATTTTATATTTATAAGCTAATGAAAATCAGATACCTTTTAGGAAAGGATTTCTAAAGCTATGAAAATTGGTAGTTTCCTATTGAGATTATTTCTCTTTTCCATAATTGATTCCTAATTTTTCTGTCTCTATATATACTCCACCGACTTAAACAAATTCTTATAATTTCTTTTCCTAATTTGTTTTAATCTTTCTTTAAAAACATTGACTGATTTCTTTTCATGTTTTAATTTTTTAATGTTTATACAGAAAGGATTTTTATTTATGTTAAAAAAGTTAGTCGCTTACTTAATTTTAGTATATTTGAACTTTAAAATATTCATTAATATTTTACTTTAGTATTTAATTCGAAAAAGAATTAAAATTATTTTTAAATTATAAGCTAATGAAAATCAGACCTTTTAGGAAAGGATTTCTAAAGTTATGAAAATTGGTAGTTTCCTATTGAGATTGTTTCTCTTTTCTATAATTGATTCCTAATTTTTCTGTCTCTATATATATTCCACCGACTTAAACGATAACAAATTTCTTCTAAATTTTTTTCCTAATTTGTTATTACCTTTCTTTAAATATTGACTGATTTCTTTTAATGTTTTTTATTTAATTTTTATGTTTATACAAAAAGGATTTTTAGTAAAATTTTATTTATGTTAAAAAAGTTAGTCGCTACTTAATTTTAGTATATTTGAATTTTGAAATACTCATTAATATTTTACTTTAATATTTAATTCAAAAAGGATCATAGTTATTCTCAAACTATTTTATTTATCTTTTCATTATTATATTTGGTATTAGGGGTAATTTTTAAAAATTTTGTTTTGTATAAATTATCACCGTCTTAAATATAAAAAGATTTCTCTTTAATGAAAATACACATTATTTTATTTACCATTTCTCCATTAAAATTTTCTGCATATAATTCATTACCAATTCATTATTTTAAAGGAGAAAACACGTCTTTTTTACGTATCTTTCTTCTATTAATTTAAATCATATAACTTCTTGTTCTATTAAATAATAAATGAGACGCGTCTTTTCATTTATCATTATTTTGATTAACTTTCTTTTTTAAGGATTGTACAAGAAAGTAAAAGTTGAGTGTTACTTTTTTTTTTTTCAATTACAAGTAATATCCTAAAATAATTTGGTTTCTAGAAAGTATTTGGTTAACTTAAGAAAAAGAGTAAATATATTCTTTAATTCAAATTGGATTGTTATATATTTTTCACTAGTCAAACAAATTTATGTATAGTGAAAATTATATTAGCACTAATTAACATGTTAATGTGTATAAGCAGGATCAATACATCAGGTCCTTGACAAATCTAGTAAAATACAAGTGTTAATTCGTTTTCATATCTTTTGATTTTGTCTTCTTTTGTAGTAATTTGTAAAATTTATTATGTATAATACATCACTATTTTAAACAAAAAACACTTTTTTTCATTTGTTTATTTTCTAATGACTCAAATCACATAACTTCTTGCCGTCTTAAATGAGGAGACGTGCCGTTTTATTTTTATTTGTTTACTAGATTATTATGGCTCCTGCAATACGGGCCCAACATGTAGTTTTATTCATGGTCTATAGTTTGACTAATATATAATCAACCGCAAATCATAGAAGTAAAATTATTATTTATTTTTTATAAATTTATAATTATAAAAAAATTTTAAATTGATATATTAATTTAATATGCAAAATACATTAATCATTTAGTAAAATACAATATATTTTATACATGATAAACTAATTTAATATACATTTTGATACATGATACATTAATCTGATATACAAGATATATTAATTTGATGCGTGAGATACATTAATATGATACACAAAAATAAGAGATTTTCAAGGTTTAAAACTAATATGGGATGAACATACTATTGGTTCCATATATAGAATATATAATAGGCACATTTGAATTCATCATTTTTATTGTCATCGTTTTTACTATGATTAAAAGAAAATATATAACTGAAACTAAAGTAGAAAACAACAAATAGTTAATCCTTTATTTCAATTTTTTTTTTTGTGTCTTATTGTCATCGATTTTTCGTTGATTAAAAGAGAATATCTCTTTCTTTTTACATGATATTACTCTCTAATTATAATCTTTTATCTAACATGTTTAACACATTAAGATCAAAAGAATATTTTGATACATTATATACGATCTTTAATTTAAGATGTATGTTCAACTGCAACAACTTGTTGGACACATTGTAGTATGCAGATAAGAAACTTGTTATAAAAATAAGTAGATCTCCAAAATTGAGGCAGTTGAACAAAAAATTTCAGATTTTTTGTTGCTTAAATAAAACTGGAGCACAGAATGCACTCAGAAGTTAATCCAGCTAGCATCAAGATTTCTTCCAAACTCTTCATCTGACATCCAAAATTGCTTCTCCTTTATGAAATAGGCGATACCCACCTGAGAAGAGAAGTCGAGAAGCAGAGCAATTGAAGAAAGAACATGGGTAAAATGTACAATTAAACTAGGGATAATACACAAGTATCACCTTAACCTATGCCCGAAATTTCAGAGATACACTTATACTATATTAAGTTTCTATTACACCTTAACTTATTTTATTAATAATTTTCTACCTTTTTTCGGCTTACGTGACACTATCTTGTGGGCACAACGCTTGTTGACTTTTTCTTCAAGCTAGTGTCACGTAAGCCGAAAAGGATAGAAAATTACTTATAAAATAAGTTCAGGAGATAATAGGTAAGTGTGTCTCTGAAATTTCGAGCATAAATTGAGGAGGTACTTATGCATTTTTTCAAACTATGCTCTTCATGTTTCTGTATAATAGAAAAAACTATTAATTTAATTAACTTTCTTTTTGACAAAAAGTATTTAGTTAAATTATGAAAAAGTAAAATATCTTATGTAATTCAAAATGAATTGTTATAATTTTTTCACAAATTAAATTGGCTTAATTATTTATGGCAATAATATTAGCACTTATTTGAGAGGTCCTAAAGTACATTATTTTAACAAAAAAAGGGGCAAAATTACTTCTTATCTATGCGGAATATATCATTTACACCCTTTGTAATATTATAGGATAACTCCGATGTTATCTCAAGAGATCACAAATGTCCCTCAAGAGTTAATACTCAAATTTAATGACGTGGCAAATCACGTGAACTGATCCCTCCACCTAAGTTGCCAACTAGGATTACCCCTTTCAATCTTGATCAAATCCTAATTCATCCTCCCAAATTAAATCCTAATTTTGAAAGAAAAAAATGAATCTTTTCCGCCTGAAGGCTCCATTATTTGAATTGAGAAAGGGAACACTCGTCTTACGTTGACCTTTGTGGTCGCCGTAATCACATTTTTAGTACCAATAACTGGTGGCTCCATCATTTGTTCCTTCGACATTTTATTTGACAACAAAATAAACTAATAAAGAAAATTAGAAGCTAAATGGTAGAAGAAGAAAAATTATATAGAAAGGATTTTTTCTTCTTGTGTTTCTAGAGTCAAATTTTAAAGTAATCCATACTTTTTGTTGTGTTCTAAACAGAAAATTAGTAGTATTGGCTGAACAACGATTGAAAAAGTTAACGATTCAATAAAATTAAACCGAAATGGAAGCATAGATGTTGATTGCAACAGAGGTATGATAGGAACTAGAAACAAATCGTGATAATAGAATCGATGAGTTACGTCGTTAACGAAAAAGATGCGATAGACTTTTGATTTGATCTGAAGGCCGATACCAGAGCTGGTGCCGGTGTCGACAGTAATGGAGTCAGGTGTAGATACGGCGGTCTACATGTGGGGATCCTAGTTGGTAGCTTAAGTGGAGGATAAGTCCACGTGGCTTGCCATATCATTGAAATTTTTGGATGTTAATTCTTGACGGATATTTTTTGTCTGTTGAGATAATGCGGGATATTTTTATTTATTCTTACCAATTTCTATAATAAAAAATTAGAAATATTTAATTTATATTTTTTAACACATGTATAAGTATCTTGGCCCCTAACAATGGCTTTATGATCTTAGGGTGAAGATGGCCCTGTCAATACATATCGATTTATTTTTTAGAATAAACGTTAGATGTATAACACATTTCTTTAAAAAGTACATTACTTAAAGGCGAAATCAGCTAATGAAAACAAATGATATTCACAAACGAAACATTAATTTTGAAAATACTATAATGAAATAGTTGATTTATAAAATTCACCTAATGCTCACTCATATGATAATCTAAATAATTAAAACATATAATGAGAAAAACTTCTAATTGCCTGCTTCTGATTCTGCATTTTAACAAAAGTACAATCTATTTTTTTGAAAAAATATGCTTAAGTCTTATTTTTTAAACCACCCATTCTATTGAGACATGCTACATAAACAAAGCTTGAAATGATTCAGATTCTTTGGAAACAATCTTCTCTCTAGTTCCTTCCAATTGCTTCTTCAACATTAACAGTTGGTTCAAATTTTGACATTCTTCGACATCTATACCTTCCACCCAATTGCGGAGACCATTTCCGTTTGGGGTCGATGAAGATTTTGACCCTAAAGATTCACCAGAAACATTAGAAGAGGAATGATGAGAATTCATCGCTGGTGTTGATATTTCTGGGCGGATACAGGTGGAAAAATACTTCTTTATAACAGAGTTAACATTTCCATAAGTATAAGGCTTGCCAAAAGGTGAAATAACAACAGAGGTAACACGAGAACTTGACATGGACTCAAGTTCTTCAGATTTTCTGAAAAGTCCTTTCCTTCTTTTCGAAAATGCCACCATTCTAGCAGTTTGCTTTGTGATTTTCTCGATCTCTATTTTCTTCTTTCCTGTTCCCATTCTCCTTAATTCCTTCTTCTTCAACAAGTAAAATTTGTTTTGAAATTTGGGGTGTTTCTATGGTTTGGTGGAAATGTCTATTTATAGGAAGAGATTGAAAATCAAATATCTATAAAAATTGTTTCTTTTCCATATTTGGTTTCTGAAAATTTGTAGGCATATATGGAATCCAGTTTAATTCTTTAGAAATAAATCTTGACCTTTCATTTATTTTATTTCTTAATTTGACTTGTGAATTGTGATTATATAGTAGTTGAAGTTTGGAAGTAAGCAATATACCAAAAGGATCTTAAATATGTTCATCTTAACCCCCTAGGCTCTAAAGTGTCACGTCCCGCCACATGACAATTAAATTTTGCGTCCGGATGGAAGCGAAAGGGTCTAGAGTGGTGGAGAGGTTTGCGGAGAACTCTACAAACTTCTAGACTAATATAGAAGGCTAGAGAATTTCTTAGAATAACTTAGATATTTTCTTGGAAAGATTTAGAAATTCCAAGATTGTGTAGAATTTTCTAGAGAGGGACTAAAGTGTAAATAAGGAGGGACTTGTACAATAAATAATATTTACACTTAGGTCCTTAGGAGGTAGTATAAATAGGGGCTGACATTCATTTGCAAGGCATCCAAGCTTGAAACAAGCAAACCAAGCAAAGTTGTGAGCATTCTCCAAGCAATACAAAAGTCTTCTTCCAAAGTTCTCTTTTGTTCTTTTGAAGTCTTTCGTTGCATTCTCTTAGCGTTCTGAGTCTTAAAGGCTTACTTGAGCTTACAAGATCGTGAAAGACTCGTGAGAAAGTTGTCAAGTGTCGTATGGAGTCTTAGCAAATACTCTAAGTCCGTGACAAAGTGATATCAGAGCAGGTTTGACACTAAGGGAATGGCTACCGAAGGAGACGTAAACGGTGCTAGCACCACCAACGTCCGTATGGATGGTGGAAAGAATAACCAAAAGGGGAAGAAACATCAAAAGGGTAATGAGGAGGTGCTGCCCGAGCTCACACCTAGCGAAGCGCTAACATCTCATCCACCATCGACTACCGAAGCAAGTGACGAAGAAATGGACGAAGACCATAGACGTCACCGCTGGAGAAGAATGGGTCGCAAGGGTGGAAGTGGCGAGACAGGCCGGCGAGATCTTAGGCTGGCGCATGAACGTGGCAGACGGCAGGTTCAAGACCCTTGAGGACTTCACCCTTGAGGAGATCGAGAACATCCGTAAGAAGTTGGAGGGTCGCCAGCAGGCCGAGTTCGAGATGAAGGAAGCCATCACTTCCTTGGAGTGTCAGCTTATTAATGTGCTTAACGCAAAGGAGACCATCACTTCCTTGGAGTGTCGGCTCATGGAGGCGATGAGCACGATTGAGACCATGAAGGCCGAGATAAAAGCACTCAAGGAAGGTACGAAAGTTGGAGGATTGTGGTCGTTCGACCGAGATAAGGAGACCAAGGTCGAAGCTCCCAAGCCACCTATGTTCAAAGGCGCCCGTGACGCGCAAGAGGTAGAGAATTTCTTGTGGCACTTGGAGAATTACTTCAAGTGTAATCGAGTAAAGAACAACGAAAATAAGATCAACACAGCTGTGTTGTATCTTTCGGAGATGGTCATGCTATGGTGGAGGCGTAAAGAGTGGGAAATAGGGAAGGAGCGTTGCACCATCAACACATCGGAGCAATTTCGCGACGTCATCTATGAGGCGAAGCGCAAGTTTAGGGAACTGAAGCAAACGGGCAGCAGACGCGCATATGTGCAGGAGTTCACCACCCTTACGCTTCAGATTCCCAACCTCACGGATGAAGATATGTTGTTCCACTTCATGGATGGGCTTCAAAGTTAGGCCAGGACGGAGTTAGAACGCCGACAGGTCAGGACGATTGATGAAGCCATCAGCAGGTCGAAGTGTTGACAGACTTCAGGCACGAGAATCCCGACAGAGCCAAAGGAGATGAGATGAGAGGTTGTCATGACCATGGTGGGGGAGATCGTGGCAAAGGCGAGGAGCAGCGGCCACATCCTAAGAAGCATGATACTTATAAGTCCGATGGCAAGAAGTCTGGATGTCATGGCAACACGGAGAGAAAGACAGAGGTTGCCAAAATAGGTGGTGGGCCGCATGGCTATGCAAGGTGCCCCGAGCTGAAGAGCCTTGGTGCTATCCTGCGAGAGCGGAAAGAGAAGGAAGCACATGAGCAAGAACAAGGTGCGGAGACAACGCAGTTGGGCTTGATAGGACTATGAGGAGATATCACCAAGCAACCAGAGAAGCCAAGAATAGGCGGCGCGCAGTATGTCGACATCACAATCAATGGAAGACCCGCTCGTGCTATGGTCGACACAGGTGCAGAGGTCAATATCATGACCAAGACGGCAGCGACAAGGTTGGGGCTGCGTTACAGTCCAAGTAACACCCAACTTAGGACGATCAATGCACCACCGACTCCTGTGAGTGGAGTCGCGCATGGAGTAAGCATCACGCTAGGCGAGTGGCAAGGTAAAACCAACTTCACTGTCGCTCCTTTAGATCTCTTTGATATAATTCTTGGGCATAAGTTCTTCTAAGAGTGTCACACGGTGATCGATCCTTACCTTCAACGACTTCTGGTAATGGAGAAAGGAGGAACATGCATGGTTCTCCTAAGTAAGGCACCAAAGACGGAAGGACAAGTGCGACTTACGACCATGCAGCTCGAGAGAAGCAATAAGAAACGGGGGACGACATTCACAACCACCATTACAAGTTTGAAAGAAGACGATGGTGCTAAGAAGTCCTTGCCACCAGGCATGAAGAAGCTTCCAAGAGGGAACAACGTCGTGATGCCAAAGAAGCCACCGAGGCGCTTGCCTCCTAGGAAGGAGGTAGATCATGAGACTGAGTTCGAAGAGGTAAAGAAGCAATTGAAGGAGTTGCGCGAGGGCATTGATCGAGTAAATGGACTATTGGTCGCGCGTACGAGAAGACAAGTCTCGGTCTTCGATGAAGTGGCGATGCGACGCGGTCGTTGCATCCATAGGTGGGGGAGAGCACGTCCCGCCACATGACAATTAAATTTTGCGTCCGAATGGGAGCCGAAGGGTTTAGAGTCTTGGAGAGGTTTACGGAGAACTCTAGAACCTTCTAGACTAATATAGAAGGCTTGAGAATTCCTTAGAATACTCTACAATAACTTAGATATTTTCTTGGAAAGATTTAGAAATTCCAAGAATGTGTAGAATTTTATAGAGAGGGACTAAAGTGTAAATAAGGAGGGACTTGTAAAGTAAATAATATTTACACTTGGGTCCTTAGGAGGTAGTATAAATAGGGGGTGACATTCATTTGCAAGGCATCCAAGCTTGAATAAAGCAAACCAAGCAAAGTTGTAAGCATTCTCCAAGCAATACAAAAGCCTTCTTCCAAAGTTCTCTTTTGTTCTTTCGAAGTCTTTCTTTGCATTCTCTTAGCGTTCCGAGTCTTAAAGGCTTACTTCATCTTACAAGATCGTGAAAGATTCGTGAGTAATTGTCATGTGCCGTACGGAGTCTTAGCAAATACTCTAAGTCCGTGACAAAATTCATCGTTTGGGGCCTCCATTTTTAAAAAAATTACTTGTATATGTTATTTAAAAAAAATAAAAAATTATATTTACTATAATTGCTATGATTTCTACTAAGAAAATTGCATATGAGATGAATATAAATTTGAATTTCGTAAGTTCTATGAGTGCTATGATTTCTACTAAGAAACAATTTGATGAAAGTATGAACAACGACATCACAAAGTCCCTTGAAGAATCTTTTAGAGTTGATTACTTTATGTATGTAGAGTAGATCAAATTAATTTTTTTCACTTCAAATTACTTTTTTCACTTCAAAATAGTTTTGAACCAATTGAAGTATATGAAAAAAATTTAATATCTTATTTAATGATAAAATATTGATATCACTAGATGCTTAGAATTTTAAAACATATTGCCTTAACCTTGAACTTTCTTTTAACACGTAATAATTATTCTGATATGATGACTAAGAGTTATTTTTGAATTAAAAGTATTTAGAAAAATAATACAAGTAGAAGATAATGATCTGATGAAATGGCTCAAGCAAACAAAAAGACTTGATTCTTTTCTAAATGCACATATTGCTTATAGAATAATGATAAGAGTTCATGTAATTGTTGCCTCAACCCAGAGAAAATTTTTGGAAATTAAAATTGATTTAATCTTCTTTAAGATCAACAATCCTTCAAGAGAGATCGAATATATTGACTATATTATCATTCAAAAAGAAATTATTAAGACAAATTCATTATAAATCAATACTTAATGACTTCGCATTTAAAATAGCTAGAAAAGTAAATGTTAAATAAAAGTATATATGTGAAAAAAATATTTGCGCTTCTCTCTTAAGTTTCGCCTTAGATCCCCCAATGTTGTTGAGGCGACGCTGATCTCAAATTAGTTTATGTTAAAAAAATATGAAAAAATAATCAAAATATGGTTAGTGCTTTATTTTTAGATTGTAAAAATATTTCATTATATTGGAATGATCCTTATTTATAGTAAAAGGTGTTTATCTTGACTCTATATATATTCACTTGATTCATATTGTTCTTAATGTATAACGAAAGATATTCACTCTGCTCAATTAGTGCAAACCTAATAGATTTATAAATTTAAATTAAAAAGTGTTTAAATTTAATTGTAAATCTCATGTAACTAACAAAATTTACCATTGTTATCTTGTTAAGAAAAACTTCATGAAATCTAACATCATTGTCTCTTCATTTCGAATGAAATTTACTATTTTCTCTTCCTTAAAATTTACCTATAATATTTATAAGTAAGATATAATTTTTGTTTATTTCAGTTTTAAGATAGAAGAGGTCCGAGACCAATAAACGTTCATTGTGAAGTAGTGTTATTTTTTATGGAAAAAATGCACAAGTACCCCCACTTCAAACCTATCTGAAATCTCAGAGAGACACTTATACTATATTAAGGTTCTATTACCACCTTGAACTTATTTTATAAAATATTTTCTATCCCTTTTCGGCATACATGACACTTTATTGAAGATCCAGCGCGTGTTGACTTTTTTTTTTCAAGTTAGTGTTGTGTAGGCCGAAAAGGGATAGAAAATTATTTATGAAATAAGTTGAGAGGTAATAAGACCTTAGTATAATATAAGTGTGTCTATAAAATTTTGGGCATAAATTAGGGGGTGCTTATGTATTTTTCTTTTTTTTATTATAAACTTGTTACACAAAAATGTGAAATGAGGTTTTAATGACTTCAAATGGATTTCAAGATAAAGATTTATTTTTGAGGAAAATTGTGTGTTTTGCCTTTGATTTCTGCTCTAAATCAATCAGGGTTGTATTTGGAAAAAAATAAAAATTCTCTCTCCAGACGCATATGAAATTATTTTTGTTTGCTCTTAACATGATTTCAGCCCTAGTAAATTGATCAGGGGTTAATTTAAATAATGTCGACGATTCTATTTCGAAGTCTCCATCATATCTTCTCACCCTCCGTTATCAATGACATTTTTTTGTTAGTGACAATACTAAAAAGGCATTGTGTACTGAGATTGTGTTATTTAGTTACAATCAGATATCTTCGTTGAAATCCAATCTAAATAAAAAACGAAAAGACAAAAAAAAAAAAAAAACTTCAAGCTCTCCTTCAATGGTGAAGCTGGGAAGAAGAAGAAAGAAAATGATATAACTAACAACCCTTTTCTTCACTGATCAAACCAATTCTCAGTTTTGTTCAACAATCTCAATGATGCTTTCTACATATTAGACCTGAATGAGAAACTTATTCTTAAAATCTAAAAAGTTAATTAAATTTTTATTTTTATTAAATTAAAGAGTATAGATTGGAGTCGGTGAAATCTTTAATTGTTATTTTTTTCTTTTTTCTAATTTTATAAAAATATTGTTGTTATTTTTTTTTCTAATTTTATCAAATTATACATAATATAATATGTAAAATATAAAATAATAATTTATAAACTTAAAAGAAAACATAACATTAATTGTATAAATATAAAAAATAAATTCTTAAATAAAATTTAACCAAATTTATAAGATATATATGTCAATTAATTAATAAGAGATTCATTGGTAAATATGTATATATGAAAGGGAAATTTTACAATTGAGAAAAGGAATTTTTTATTTTTGATTCTGTTTTTTTTAAGCAAATTCTTTTTTTTAGTTTTTATCCCAATAGTAGAAAAACTATTTCTACTTCTATTTAAAAGCACTTTTATTGATTTGCCAAAAATGATTTTTTTTTCAACAAAGCTTTTACTCCTCAAAATAAATGCTTTCGGCCTACCATTGCAAAAATACTCTATTGATATCATCGTTAAAATAAGAATAAATGACAGAAATCTCACATTTAAATTTTCTTATTATCATTATCCTCCATTAGTTTTATAAATTTTTAAAAATTTTTATTTTCGCACATCATATTGATGTATCAGCGCATCATATTAATATATCTCACCTACCAGATTATTGTATTATGTATAAAATGTACATCAGATTAGTGTATCATGTATAAAAGGTAATGTATCTTACTTAACATTAATGTATCTCGTGTATCAGATTAATATATCAACACTTATATTATTGTATCAATTTGAGAAATTTCTGTAATTATAAATTTATAAAGAATAAATGATAATTTTATCATAAAAATATGTGATATATATTCTTTGCCCTTACTTTATGTCAATTGAGTGTTAATATAATTTTACCATTTTGTCAATTGAGTGTTAATATAATTTTACCATAAATAACGAAGCCAGTTTGATTTGTGAAAAATCTATAACAATCATATTTGAATTAAATAACGTATTTTAATTTTCTTTTATTTAACTAAATACTTTCTAGAAGCTAAATTACTTTAGAAAATTACTCGTAATTAGAAAAACCTCTCACTTTCTTGGTAGAATTCTCATAGATATTGAATTAGAGCAACTTTCACATATATATAAAATATAAAATTTATATTTGTATGTTATGGTGAAATTTGTATAATTATGCTTCATCACAAATATAAATATGTGAATTTCACTATACATATACAAAAAAAAAACAGTTGAATAATTTGCTAGACATATACAAAAAAACCAATTGTATAATTTGCTATGCATATACAAAAGAAAGCAGTTGTATACAATTCAATTGTATAATTTGTGTATGTATAAAACGGGAAAGAGAGAAAGACAAAAGAAAATTGGGTAGGGAAATATTTGTATTGTATAATTGTAAGTGTATAGGACGAAGATATGTATATTTACATATGTATATACAATTTTCTCTCACTTTATACAAATAGAAACGTAATTTATACATTTCGTTTCTATTTGTATAAGCGACAGAGGCGAGGGTGGCGAGCGAGATTTGGGAGAATGACGAGCGAGATCTGAGAAAGGGGAGAGAGGTAAATGAAAATATATGTATATATACAATTTTTTCTCGATTTATACAAACACAAACGCATTTTATACATTTGTGTTTGTATAAAAGCGAGAGGGAGCGAGAGAGGGAGAGTGGCGAGCGAGAATCTGAGGGAGAGACTGACAAATAATTTGCTACATGGCATAATTAAATCAAAGTGTGGTTATAGTAGTTATGTGATTTTAATCAATATAATATAGACAAATAAAAAAATATTTTTTGGTTTAAAATCGTGATGAATTATACTTTCTCCGTCCGGTATTATTTGTTATGATTTCTATTTTTAGAGTCAAACTATAAAAACTTTGACTAACATTTTAAGATGCATTTTTTATCATATTAGTATGCAAAATATTGTAATTTATAGTACTTTTCATATAGTTTTAGAATATCTAATTTTTTTTATTTAAAATATCGAATTAATGTGATCTAATTTACCTTTAAAAATTAGTTAAATTGACTTTCGATAAATGCAAAATCACAAATATTTCCGAACCGAAGAAGTACATGAATAAATCAAAAGTTACCACAAAAAAGGGCATGAAAAATACGTCTTTCCGTTTAAGATGGTACTAATAAGCTCACGAATAAATTTTAGATTTTTTTAGATGGTACTAATAAGCTATACACGAATAAATTTTGGATTTTTTTTTTAAAAAAAATAGATTCTTCGTAATGGTTGATATGAAACTGTTATGAAAAAAATACTAATTTCATATGCCTTAAGACATATGTTACTTGTTTTGTCAAGAGACATTGGCCCTTTGACCGTCGGATTCATACAAGACAACATGTTAACGTTTACTTGAGTGCTAATATAATTATCGGTAACTTTCACACGTAACAAACATAAAATTCATATTTATATGTTATAACAAAATTTGCATAATTGCATTATATAACAAACATATGAATGTATAATTCGCTGTACATATATAATTGGAGCGAATTATATAAAACGAAGTGTATAAAACGAGAAAGAGAGAGAGACTTGGGCAGAGAAGTGTATAAAACGAATTGTATAATTAGTGTATAGAACGATTATATACAATTTGAATTTGTATAGAATGAGAAAGAGAGAAAGTCAAAAGAGACTTGGGCAGGAAATATACAGTTAAATCGAATTGTATAAAACGAGAAAGAGAGAAATTATATACAATTTGAATTTGTATAAAACGATTGTCGACACACTCTTTAAATTAATAAATATTAATTTATCAATTAATAATATCTCTATAAAATAATAATATTTAATGATCCTAATTTAGAGAGCTTTTACCGTATGTTACTCTATTATTTATAATATCGAACTTCCCATATTTCATCTTCCATATATATAATTGGAACTTTTTAAATTTCTCCATTAACTATTAATTAATTTAGTCAACTTATATTTTCTAATACAAAAAAAATTGGAGTCTTTAAAAAGTTTTATCAATTAATAAAATAAAGACTAATTTATTATTATTATTATATATATAGAAAAGAATTCCAAAAATCATCAAAACAAAATTAGAAAGTGTTAAGTTTTGATGTAAACCCCATATGACTAACAAATTTCACCATTTTGATCTTGTTTAGTACCTCCAAAGAAAAACTTCATGAAACTTAACATTATTATCTCTACTTTTTGAATAAAATTTACTATTTTCTCTTAAAATTTACGTATGACATTTATAAGTAAAATAATTTTGGTTTATTTTAAGTTTAAGCTAGAAAAGGTCCAATACTAATAAACATTTCATTGTGAAGAAGTGATATATTTTTTGGTAATAAACTTGTTATACAAAAGTGTGAAATGAGGTTTTGATGACTTCAAATGGATTTCAAAATAAAATTTATTTTTGAGAAAAAAAGAAACTAATAATTAGTCATCTGAATTATTATCCTTTTTTATGTACTACTAAACATAAAACATGTTTATTTTTGTGAAAATGAATACTTTTGGTCCAAGTTAAAACTGAATCTACAAAACTAACATATCTAGAGTAAAAAATTAAGGGAACGATATAACTGAAGTTTGAAAAAGTTCCCATTAATGAATTAAAAATGAACACGCAACTAATTTCTCGAAATACTTGTTACCTTCCCACCACACATGTATGAATAACTCAGACACATTGGATTTCTCTTTGAATTGGTTAATGAAACCAACTGATATTCACAAATCACTCAAAAAATAATATTGCATATGGTAAATCTAAACTAATACAATATATAGAAGAGGAGGAGCAAACTTCAAATAGTCAGTTTTTGTTAATACATTCTGAACTGTATGGTTACAACATGAATTGAAAAGTTTTTTCCATGCACTTGCTTCACACTGTCAAAACAACATGACATTTTGATGTAAACACACAAGCCTAAAGAAACCATTCTTTCTGCAAAGTATAAAGTTAATACTATCTCAAGAAATGACACCTATAACACATGAACCCTTGAAAGAATTTCTCTCGTAGTCGATCTTGAATCACTTCAGACCATAAAGAAAAATAAAAACAATGGCAGTAGTAGCAGCAGCAACACCAAACCAAAGTCAAAACACCAAAAGGGAAAAAAAGAAGCTAAGCACCTTTGATCAACTCTTGTAATAGTTAGAGAAGATCAGACATCCTTCTTCTGTGGTGAGCTAGTGGTTTTCTAGGTTTTGGATCCGAGGGCGCCATAGTCTTGCTTTGTGGTAGGATAGATGGCTTGATATCTGAATCATCGCCATACTTAATATCCCCTGCCATGGTATTAGTTTCACTATAACGTGATCTTTTATTTGAAGTCCGTAAGTGAGCTTTGAAACGACGTTCAAAGCTATTTGATTGTGAACCAGAAATTTGCATAGAGCTCCTAGCCCATGATCTCACACTTTTTGGTCTGCTATGGATTTCCTTTTCTGCTGTAGTCTCTCTTATTCGACTGGCAACCGTGGAACTCATGAATCGAGGCACCGAGCTATTGACATTTGTTTTTTGTCCCTTCTCAGAGTTTCTTGGAGTTACTGTGATTTCAGGAACGTTTTGCTTTGGGGTTATAGGAAAGGTTTCTTCATCTTCAAGTGGCTGATATTTCTTCATGAAAAGCCTTTTGTTTTCACTCAATAAAAAATCAGCCTTCTGTATTTGAGTACAAAGTTCTGTACATCCTTCTTCAGCTTCCTTCATTTGCTCCTCAAGCTCCGCGATCCTCTTTTCTTTTTGCTTCTTTGATTCCTAAAGGAATTCAAAACAATAAATAAGGTTAAGTCGCAAGGTCATCAAAAACGATACAAAAAACTGGTAAAAGAGAGGCTTACTTCTGAGAGCTCTCTATTGCATTCCGCTGCTCTTGCTCTCTTTGCAAAGGTACAGGAGCATGTTGTTTCTCCAACATCCTCTTCGTATGGACTAACATGGACTACCATCAAAACTTTTGATTTATCACCTAAAGCGGTAAGTTCAAAGAAATAAGTTATGAACAACTTAACATTTTTAGATGTCGAAGTACCAAGGCAAACAAGAGAGTTTTTTGCATCAAAAGCCAACAAGTCAAAATTTCAAGATTCCTTATAACTCCTAGTCACTGAGTGGATACAACAAAATATTGCGCTACTGCTACCAAAAAATTATCATTGTCCAAAATGTGAAAATTATAATAGTTCTGACATGCATGCAAGGAAATGGCTTTTCAGGAATGAGAGTATTTACCTAAAGAATCCTTGAGAACTTGTGTCAATTTGCTATTTCTGCAATCAAAAGTTGCAACTTCATTAGTTAACGGAAAGCACCACTTCCAAATATTTACTCGCATAGCTCTTTTCTATTGAGCAGTGTAATAGTGGAACAGAATAAAACTCAAGCAAGCAGAACACTGAGAAAGTGCTACCAAAATGCAGACAAGAAAACCAAATTCCATTTACGAACTAAGAAACTCGAACATATTCACCTACCTATAAGGAACGTGGCCTTTCTTTCTTCTAAGAGCTGCAATAACATCACCTAGTGCAGAAAGAGAGAGATTTATTGCCCTCCCCTCGTCAAGGGTTTGTCCAGTAGCTCCTGTTTTAAGTAAGCGCTCACTCCCTCCAAGATCAACCATCCACAGTTTGCTTGCTTCTGCTTTACCTCCCAAAGTATCCCCATAGCGATATATACTGATCCTCGTCAAGCTAAATACAAAAAAATAAACAGATAAAGTAACTGTTGAACCAAAGTAAACCAATTAAAGACGAGAAAGACTTCTACACAAACTGGACACCCACCAATGCGATCTGCTGGATGTTTCATTTACATTCGTCCATGATGTGGATCTAACTCGCCTCCCCTTATGATACCACCATTTTGCTTTCGTAAAATTAGAGATTTCTACCTCAGTCAAACCATCGATTTCAACTGATCCTTTTGAATCTGTTTGAATATTTAGATTGCTGTAATAGTGTTAGCCAAACTATACCAGGAAATTCCAAGTGGATCATTAAATTACATCCTCCTTTATAAGGAAGGACAAGATATGGTAATTACCATCTCGATGCAGTGTATTTACGACTGGAAGGCCTTGGAGCAAGCAAATCCCTTATACTGCCCAAATAGACTTCGAGCATACTAATCGAAAATGTATATGAACTCGAGCTATCTGAAGAGGAAAGGTTAAAAAGCTCCTGAAGAACACGAGGAATGATCCCTGGAGACTCTGTGATTCCCTCCTAAAGAACACAAGAAAAACTCCTAGATCATTTCTACAAGTATTCTTCATGACAATGTCACAAATACCAAGTAAGTCAAGATAACTAACCATAGTATATGTCTTGCCAGTTCCAGTTTGTCCATAAGCTAATATACATACATTGTGCCCATCAAGTGCAGATCTGATAATTGGATCAACCTCAGCAAAAACATTTTCTACAGAATGTTCAAGCATAACAAATGCATTAACTAAATTTCTTAGGGAACAAGATTAGTCAACTTTTAACACATAAATATTACCAACCTTGGAGTGATTCCTGAGGGAAAACCTTGTCAAATTCAAATTCTTTCCTGCTTCCACCAGATCTTACTACAATCTTCTCCGATTCAACAGAAATCGGCTGATGAGTTCTCTGTTTATCTGTTGGAGAAAATGGTCTAACTCGGGAAAACACACGAATGCAACCTACATTTGGAAATATTAATGTCTCTCATTCAGAACACATAAATGAAGGAAGGACAAAAATGTATTCAATTTAGAAGATCTCAAATAAAGTAAATATACAAACAAGAAATCACCTTTAATGTCTAGTATCTTATTCAATGCCTCTCTTCTTTTTTCATCCAAAGATCTCTCTTTATGCCTCAAACTCGCAATTTCACCTGCAATACCATAAGCAACAAAAGAAAGTTCAAATAATGAAAATTTTAAATCTCAGTCAAATGACAAACAAATCCCAGGAAAAAACACCTTCTAAATTCAAAATCATCTGCTCAAGCTGAAACTTTTCATCTTCTTGAACTACATTGACATCTGTGAAAGTTGAAGGAATCTCTTGGGAAGTCTCATCATCCTTGGAATCTGGATTTGATACTATTGGAGAAGAATTTTCCAAAGCTTTCCCATTTTCCAAAGGCAATGGCATATTTTCATCTTCAGTAGAAATAAACATTGCTCTCAAGCCCTTGAAGAATACATAAAAGAATAGGCTTCTTTCTCAAGAACTTATGCGAAATTTGACATAAAATTTCAATCTTTGTCAAAAAAAAAAAAAAAAGTCAAATCTTGAAACGATCAAAATTTAATCTTTTTTTTTAAAAACCAAATCTTTGAGTTTAAAAGAATCAGATGATCGAAATCCAATCTTTCTCAAGATTAAAGACCAAATCTTTGAAGAGAACCCCAACCAGAGAAAAGGCCAAATCTTTTGGTCAAAAGAACACAAGTAGTCAAAAATTCTTCAACACAAATTTGGATTCTTGCTCAAATGACACTACAGCAGAAACTGAGCTGACCCACAAGAAGATGCTGCTAGATCGACCAACCAAGAACCCCTTTAACAATAAAATATAAACAAGTTTCAGATTCTATTAATAGTAAAATATATAAAGAAGTAAGATTGAAGCTACATCTGTTAAATAACCTAAAATAAGAAAAAGGAATCCAAAGAACAAATGCAGGAAGAAAACAAAAAAATGGGACTAGTTTTTTCCAGATATCCTATAAGTTAGAACCATGAAAAGAAACAAGGCCTAATCTCTCTCTCTTAATTAAAGCTTGTCATAATTATGTGATTTTAAACATCATGAAGAGAAATTAAATACTCTATTAAAAGAACATTTTTCCTTGATCTATGGGTTATCAATTTTCTTTTAAAAAAAAACTTTTTTTTTCTGTTTTTTCAATTTTTCAATGATTGATCACTCCATGAAAACTCTTTCATAAAGGTGATGAAAAGCTTTTTAGACAGTTGGGCTGTTAATTTGACTAAAATGAAACATTTGGAAAAAGAAGAAAAATTTATATGTGAAGAAAAAAAAGTGGTTTTAGAGAAGAGGAACGTGAGGAGCGGAGGGAACATTTAAAAGTAAGCATTGAGAAAAAGTTGTATTTTTTTAATTTTATTTTAGTATATGTGGTGAGATATTATCCTTAACTTTGAATTATTGAATTTTGACAAAACCTAAGTGGTGGTGAAGACGTTAAGTGTTCTCCACATAAGGAGCGTTTCCCTCGGGGTCTTATCCGTCATTTCGATTTAATATTATTGCATTTTAATATAAATGTGTAATATTATGTGAAATTTTTTTTCGTATTTTTCTTATACAAAACGTAGCACCCAATTTTCTAAGATTAGAAAAACAAAAATAGCTCAATTCAAACTTTTTAGTCTAATATGAGAAATGTTAGAAACACAATTTTTAAAATTTCCTTCTCACTAAATAAATAAAGAGAAAGACAAAAGTTTAACATCTGACGATTATTAAGAGATCTATCTAATTAGAGGAAAATGATAAAAAGGAAAAATCCTTTTTGTCAGGTAAAATAAATATGTTATTTTATTTTTTAAAATATTTTTATTCTTTTAACATTAATATATTTAATTAAAAAATATTTATTTATTTAAAAGTAAAAAAAATATTATAGATTTTTTAAAATTCTTATCATTTAGCATTTATCCACCATAAAAATGGTTCCTTAAAGTTTGATAGAGTTCAAAATAGTTTCTTGAATATATACGGACTAATTTTGATTGAAATTTATTGAATTTTGTGTATTACATTTTAAGGAAATTATGAAAAAAAATAGCGAAAACTTATATTTAGTGATACAATATTTATGGTTTTTTGTTATTTTCTTATTATTACTATTAGAGCTTGATAAAACTTTTTAAAATGTAATTTCTATTATTTCTATATCTTTTTGATGTCTAGTAAATGAACTTGTGTTGCATATTAGGAATTTGATGAGATTTTTTATATTTATAATTTGAACATCTTTTTTCATAATTTTTGTCTAATCCAACAAATTAAGTTTGTTAAAAAGTAATTGTTACTTTTGATAAATTTAAAAGACTAGAAATTAGAATCATAATGTGTATTCTTAAAGAAATTATTTTGAACGTACTCTAAACGCAAGGGACCATTTCGTCATTTTTTAAACCCAATTAATATGATAAAAGTTTATCCACCCAATATTTACATCTTCTAATTTGTTCATTAATCCCCCATATTTCTCTTGCTTTTCCATATTTCTTCTAGTATACTAGTAACTCCATCATCCACTTTTACTTATTTGTTATATCAAATATTTTTAAAAAAATATTTATTTTTATCTATTTAAGTTAAATTTTAAGAAATAATTTATTATTTATTTATTTATCCTTGATAATAAAAGAGTAACATGCTTTTTTTTTCCATATTTAAAGAAAATTTTTAAAAAATCTCATTAAATAACGGGCCCATCCTAACTTAGATCCTTAAACCTTCAAATGTTGGGTTAGGCATAATTGGATTGGGCTAACTATTTTAACGACTCCAATGAAAGATCTCTTTTGGGTTGAATACATCAATAACCTCTTAAATTTATCAATAAATTATGTTATAATATGTTTTAATTAAGTATATGATGGAATATTTTTATTCGAACTTTCAACTCATATCTTGAAAAAGTTACTTATTACATATTTGTTCAAGCACACGTTAAGCATCACTATAATAAAAATAATATTTAGTGGTAATAAATATATACACATTAACAAAGATAATAAAGTATTTTTATTAGCATTAGTTAATTGTCATTGGATTCAGTGTTGCTTTAGGCTTTATGGACATCTACAATGAGTATTAAATGCCGCTAAAAATACACTTATAATGACAATTAAGTTATCATCATTAATTAATTGTCAATAAAAGATAATTTTTCATGTAGTGTATATAAGTTAGTCAAAAAAAACGTGTCTTGTCATATAATCACAATTTTATACATATCAACATCAATTAAAAGCATGTATGAAGTTTCACAACTAATTGAGACTAATAATGCATGTATTAAAAAGTGATGTATTTTATGTGAGTAATTTGTTTATGTAATAGGTGTTTAACAACACACGCAAAAGCTTTTTTCAGAAATTTAAAAATTTCTAAAAGATACTTATGATATGTTCATATCAATCAACGCATGTCAAAAAAATTAATTGTCTAAATAAAAGTTACTAATAAATTTAACAAATTTGTGAATATACTCTATAATTTTTTCGTTTTTAAAAAAACTTTAGGCATTTTCCAACCCCTATCTCAAGTGGTGCTGAACATGATAAGGTATTCCAAGTTGTTAAAAAAATTTGATTTCAAAGTAAAATTTGAGAGGAATGACTTTTACCCTTTTCTAATAACAGTAATTATACTTTTATTTGTTAGATAAATTTACTTTAGGGTGAAAAAATCATTTATATTTGTTAACAATAGTTAAAAAATTAACACCCATCTATTTTATTTTTGACATTTTTCAATCCTTCATATACAAAATATATTTTTAATCCTTTTACGAATTAATTGTAA
>NC_028637.1:99032932-99066817 GCF_001406875.1 Solanum pennellii
ATATATATATAATGTGTGTATATAATATATACATATTTAAGTTTTAATTGACCTCTTGTTTTATGTTGCCTCTATTACTGTATACAGAGAGAGGTAAATAAATTTCCAACTATCATTAAAGGAATGTTTTTTTCTATATTTAAGTTTATTTATTTTTTCAATTATAAATTAATTCTTTCAAGAGTCTAATAAAATAGACCCCTCTCTCCCTCTCTCTCTATTAATTGTTTTTATACTACATACATTAAAATATATTTATAAATTTAATCGCATTAGAATTTTCATTATTATTAATATATTTTTTTAAATTTATTTAATTATAGAACATTGTAGCTTATATACTTACTCAATTAAAATAATATTTGTTTTCTACAACAACAAAAAAAAAAGTTGTTACATAGATTAAAAAATATATATAAATATAAAGGTTGATAATGCAATAGTGAAACATACATTAAAAAAAGACAAATAGAAGAAACATGGGATAATATCTAATATTCAAAATGGAGAGAAAAAATAATTTTTTAAAGTAATCCTAAATGATTTTCGCCCTTTATTTATTATAGGATATATACGCATTGACTTAATTGTAAAATCATTTAAATATCTTGATTCAAATTGTTTAGTTCCTTGGTAAATAATAATAATAGACTCTTTTAAAACTCAAATGGTTGTACTGTAGTATTCAATAATGAGCAGTTTAAAGTTTTAACAAGTCAGAATAATTTATAGATTTATTATAAATTAATTAAAAACAAAAAAACGATAATTGATATTATCCTCTTATCATTTGAATTTAATAACCAAGAGTCACTTAAACTATTAAAAAATAATAATTAAAATCTTGAACACGACACTCGTTGTGGTGCCCCCTCTAAAGTTGAAAGAATAATGTTACATACTCCAATGGTCTCAAAATAATAAGTGGTCAAATAAACGAAAACTAAGGGGGTGTTTGGTACAAATGAATATTTCTCAATATGTATTTTCTAAAATTCAATTTTTAATTGATCAAAATATTTTATTTGAGAAAGTAAATATCATCAGAATCAAATAAAATTCCTTACATAGCGAAAGTAGGGTAATAAATTTCATAAATAACTCTCGATACTAGTCTTTTAATATCCACCTGCCAACATACGTTACCTCATAACTTCATTTCAAAAAGCTATCGCCCATATTAAACAACAAAATTAAATTCTTTTACTATAAACTGAAAAATTATGGAAAAATGAAACAAGTGAACAAACAAAGTCAAAGGTCATTCAATATATATTATCTATAATTTTATTTTGCCGAATAAGATTCAAATGAACATTCATTCAATAAATTACGCTATAACGTTAATGAAGTATACTCTAGTGGTCAATAAAATGGTTGGAAATTTTAAGTTCTCGCATTTAAGATTCAGTGGAGACAAAAATATTACTCCATCCGTTTAAAAAAACACGATCTCCTTTTTTTTTTTAGTTTATTTAAAAAAAATGACCTTTTTTTTTTCTAACAACATTTTAATTTCAGTTTTTCACGTTGTATTTAAGGCCACAACCCACAAGATCAAAAGACAATTTTGTAAATTTAACCTAACTTTAATTTAGGACCACAAGATACAGTTTTTTTTTATATTCGTAAACTCCGAGTCAAGTCAAACCAGGTCATTCTTTGTGAAACGGAGGGAGTAGGTGATTTTTCCCATTGTCGTACCTTTGGTGGACATAGTAACCTAGTGGCTAGTACTTATTATTGGTGGAAGATGACGAATACCACGTGGAATTGGTCAAGGTGCGCGGATATTATTATAATAATGAAAAACTACACTAGTCAGTCATATATGATTAAAATAATTATCTTTATATATATAAATAATAATAATAAAAATTCAACTACTTCATAAATTTATTTTTTTCGTATTTTAACCTCTTTAAACGATAATCTCAAGTCCACCACTGAACTCACATGATTTTGCCCCTACTCACACCTCTAGCTCAACACCCAACCCTAATAATATTTGTTTATGCTTTAGCTTTTACATAAAATATTTATAAGATAATAGTATATATCGATTTATTTTATCAGATAATCAATTAATAAGTAGATGGCAAAACATTTTTGGTCTTATAGGCACCCACCCATAAATAAGAGTTGTATTTTGTTTGGATATTAGAGATGAAAAAAAAGAAATAGGGGAAACTCGATGAGTTCATCCCAAAGCATTGAAAAACACTAAACAAACACCTCTCTTTCTCTCTGGCGAACTCGATAGAGACTACGGTTTTACACCGATACTTATAGTCTTCTTTCACTCTCAGGAATCTCTACAGCGAGCAGAAGAAGGGTAAATCGCTAATTGAAATCCAATTGAAGCGAAAATAAGGGTTGGTTTTTCTCACGGAAACCTTCAGTTTTTTTCTGCAGATTTTAATGAAGTAGGTTGATATTCTATCCCTATAATCTTCGCCTATTTGGCTTTTTAAACCAAATCCAATAGTGCCCACCACGTTTTTCTTTTTTGGGTATCTGAAATTAGATTATTTTTTACATTTGATTTTTAAGTCTTTGACTTGTCTATTAATGGAAAATTTCCTGTTATTTGATCCGATTATGTTATATTTCAAATTCAGTAAACTATTGTTTTCTTGATTGATCGTGATGTTTCTTGAATTGGGGTTTCTTTTTGTGAAGAGTTGTGAGTTAGTTCATGGTTATTGTTTTGGTTTTGTTTTGGGTGTTTATTGGTTTTGTTTTGGGTGTTTATGGAAACTGATATTTTTTTTCATGACGTTGAAAGAAGTTGAGGTTGAACTTAAATGCTAAGGTTAGAATCTGCTCAGAATAGAGTTGTTGTGAGTTATAGGTTAGTTCTTGACGAGAATCTTGGATAGTTGTACTGTCTGAATTAAAGATTTCCTTTCTTGGTTTGAGAATGATTGGAGATTTCTCTCCCTCAAACAGAATATTGATATGTCCACTTATTTCTTGGTTAGGGATTTCTGCAATGCACCGTGTAGCAAGTGCAGGGAACACGTCCAATTCGGTTCGGCCTAGGAAGGAGAAGAGGTTGACTTATGTTTTGAATGATGCAGGTGACACTAAGGTGTGACTTCTGGAAAGCTGTACTCTTTTGTGTATAACCTAGTTTGATGAACTTTAAACTGTCATTGACGGCTCGCCTCAGTGTATTCTGCCCCCCGTTGCCTTACTGTTGTTCCTCTCTTTATATGTGCATTACCTTTTATTATCTGTTCTCCATATACCGATTGCTGAACCTAGCTGAGTGGAAATTATGATTGCTTTTTTTTTTTCTTTTGGTTCAAGCAGCCCCATTTGTTACATTCAGCTACTTTTTTCGTTGAAGTCGAGTGTTGTTTCCTATAGACTTTTCTGAACGCATCCCTGAGTTATTTCCTCAACTCTGTGGATCTTTAATATGATGAGCGTGACAGTAGCAAAGAGAATAATTTTGTTGAGATATCATATGCCAAAAATACTGTCCTCAAAGAACTTATTGCTTGTCACAGTAATCATGGAAAAATAAAAACAACACTAAGAAGCCATTTTTAGAAAAGAAGAGAAAGTTCATAAGAATAATTTATTTTAATAGAAAGAAGCGGAAACTTGTGAAGCCAGGTCACGTTTAGCTTAAGTTAAAGAAGTCATAATAAGTTGTGTTTTCAGACATTGTTGGTGGTCTTAAAATTTATGCTGCTCTTTACAAGTCTTCTGAATTAGGCTTGCTTTCTCAAATTTAAACTTCACTTATATGGCAGAGTTTGATACTGGACTTCACTAGATGTGTATTTTGTATCTAATGGTATTTTTGGGCAAGGTTGATAAAGTTAAAGTTAGTTGTGTTCCGGACTGTCAGTTATCTCCTTTTGTAATCTGTGCATCCAGTGGATGCTTTTTTAATGATAACTCCCTTCATCAAAAAAATGTTCAGGTAAGTTGTGGCTTTTTTACCCCTTGAATTGAAGTTTTTCACTATTTGTGCTCCCTCTGTTTTTCTCTACCAGTAAAAGAAATTCCTCTTGACCCTTAAGATATTTTGTTGCATCTTTTCTTTAGGATGCCCCTCAAGAACAATTGGCACGAGGCTTACATTTCTTCCTTTGCTTTCTCTTCCTACACTATATTTCTTGCCCTACTTCTTGTTAGAATTTATGTACTCATAACAAAATAAATTGTATTCCTGATTGTTCATCCTTCCACTGCATGTTTGTAAAGGTCTCAGTTGGGATGATAGGAACGAATTTAAACTTCTGCCTAGTTGATCTATGAAAAGGATATAGTTTAAGTTAAGAAGATCGATAGAAATTTGTAAGGAAGTCTAGATTAATGTCCATATAATATTCATTTGCTTATGACAAAGCATAATCGAGTGCCACGAAATGTGGAAACATGTCCATATAATATTCATTTGCTTATGATAAAGCATATGATAGAGTGCCAAGAAAAGTCTTTTGTTGGGTGCTTGAAAAGCAATGAATTCATATAAACATGTTGATGTACTAAATAGTATGTATGAAGGAACAATTACAAGTGTAAGAACATATAAGGATACCCAAAAGGAATTTACCCAATTAGTTTTGAGTAAGCAATAATATGCATAGGATGAGCTCCTATGGTGCATCCAATGTTGTTTTTTAATTCATGAAATTTGTGAGGGAATCAACCAAAAGATACAACTATGAAGACGTGCTTCATAAAAAAGAAGAAGCTCCCCCAAGAGCAAGGGTTTTACGATAATCTGAAGTAGGACTAGAGTATGCGTTGCATATGCAACCCTCACGAAAAATGAAGGTGAAATGTGAGTAGATGGGATTGTAGTGCCTAACGACAAATAAATTTAATTATCTAGGTTTACTCTTGAAGATTTGGTGCATATTTTATATAGGTGGTTGAAATAGAGGGGTTTCATGGGAATGTTATACGAAGAAGGTTACTTTTTAAACTGAAAACCGAGTTCTTAGAATAGTTGTAAGAGTAGCAATATTATAGGACATTTAACGTCGTAGAGATGTGATTGTTAAGATAGATGTGCAGTCATACAAGGTTGGACAAGATTAGAGACCACATGCCACAAAGTTAAATTAGCACATAAGGAGGAGGAAGTGAGATAATGTTGCCTGAGATGGTTTGTTGATGTCGTGAATAGGTCACCTGATCAATAATTATTCTTGGAGCTGATTTACATGGTGATATATCCTGAAACAAAAGCTTATCCTTACCTATGCAGGGAGCATAAAGTACAACATTTCCTTATTACCATATAAAAAATAATTATATATATTTGCTCTTAAAGCATTTGTGGTTGCTTTCCAACCAAACTTTTCAGAGTATGCCCATTGGCTTTGTTCTCCAGAAAGCTTTGAGCTATTTTATCTCTGTATTAACTCTTTTCCCAGCTGAGTAAATTCTTCTTCAGTGTCTATGTCATCACCCAATGTACTCCAAACAGTTTGAGATAGAAACACTACATCTGATGTTTTGTCATAGTGTAGCGGAGAGGATTAGGGGATTCAGGTGCCTATTCTCACATTCATCTTCTGTGATTTGTCACGTAACATAAGCAATTTTCTTTTATATGGAGGTTATCTTGAGTCAACAAGTCTCTTTAGTTGTTGTCCATCCTAAGCAAGCTACTTTAGTCTGTGTTTTTTATTTCCAAATCATCTTGGCCACTGTCCTCTTCTACTCCCACTAGCCATAAGTACATTGTAGCATGAATTCTTTGTAGACATCTCATCCTTCCTAGCCTTCTAGTGCAGGACATCCTTTCTCTTACAATTTTGTTGTGGCTTTTGTCTCTATCGGACACAGGTAAAGTGAATATGTGATTCCCACGATGTATTGTTGTTTACTACTTGAAGTCTTTAATATTACAAGTTATAATGCAGTAATTGGAGAGAGAAATAGAAGAGGTACACTTGAGGAGTAGCTATGTTTCCCTTATCTCTTTTTGGTGCACCCATGAGATTCCTATACATATGGTAGAGTTGGTATCTTATTAGAAAATCATATCTTCTTGTAAGTTTTTTTACTTTTGACACTTCTTGTATACTAGTATTTTTGCCCTTCCGTAAACAAATAATTGTTACTTCATCAAAAGAAGTTACTCCCTCTGTCTCGAGGCATGGAATTTTAAGACAAAAAGAAACATTTTTGAAACTTGAGATCTAAAATAAGCCACAATTTTTGTGGTTATAAATTATCTCATTAAGGGTAAAATGGGAAGTTCTTTTTTTTAAACTGGTAACTTTAGAGAAGTTTAAAGTTAAATTATTACAAATATAGAAAGATGTTATTCTTTTTGGAATTGACCAAAAAGAAAAAAGTATCACATAAATTGGGATGGAGGGAGGACAAAGGTAGCATAACATTGTAGTAATAATTTTATTTTTTGGATACATTAGTTATCAAAAATAATACTTCAACAAGGTTTCTAAAATACTTTTGTCTCGTGATATGAGGAAGCCTATGTAGTGTAATAATTTTTTGTTAGGATGTAATTGCAGGTTATTCCCATTTACCATTCAAAGCAATGTAGCATTAGCTTACCTTTTGTTCTGTTTTTAGGCTCAAAAGTTTTTATGCACAACTCAAGCTTAATTCCTGTGATTGACTCATTAATATTTTCCCTTTTTATTTATAAATCCTTGTAAGGTTATCATTATAGTGTACATCTCCTGATTCCATTTTCTCTCTCTACCTTTTGTTGTTTGTTACTATAAATTGTTATTGACGGCATTCTTCTTACCTCCTTTTCTGGCAACCAAGAAAGAATTGAACTTCTTGATGTAAATTCATCTTAATTTAATATAAGTTATATTCTAAGGTGGTTATCTTGAAGATTTTTCACTTTTTTATATTTCTTGTTAGTACACCATAATAGTATATATTAGGAAACTGCATCAGTTTTTCATATATACCTTTTATTTATTTGCAGTTAAACAAATTCCATGCAGTTACTCTGTTTTTGTGTCTCTGCTAAATGATCTCTAACCCTTGGTTCATTTACATTTTTCTCTTTACAGCATTGTGCAGGTGTAAATTCTTTGGCTGTATTGAAGTCACCAGCAACTGATGGATGTGAATACCTATTTACTGGGAGTAGAGATGGCACATTAAAGAGATGGGCATTGGCTGAAGATGGTGCGACCTGCTCTGCCACATTTGAGTCACATGTCGATTGGGTACTGCTCCTGTCTGCCTTGCTAATTGTATTTTCGTAGGCTCCCGCTGAAGCCCAATTAAATTCAGCTTTCTAATATATTTACTCAAAGAAAGAATATTTGTATTCGCCAGATTTATACTTATTTAGGTAAGGTCAACAAGTATTAGTTCCTAGTGTCTGCAGTTGCTCTATTTTGGTATGGAGTTCTATGGTTTAGATGAGAACTCTCCAACCTGGTGTACATTACCAGGATGTGTTGTTGACTTGTCCGTTAAATGCTTAAATTAGTTCCAACCTGGTGTACATACCAGGATGTGTTGTTGTTCGTCCTTTTAATGCTTAAAATAATACTTGGTGATGCAACTATACCCTTTATATTATGTCTATTATGAATATCACTAGCGTTGAATTGTTTTTGGGGCTCAATCATTCTGCAGGTTAATGATGCAGTTCTTACAGGTAGTAACACATTAGTATCATGCTCCTCAGACACCACTGTCAAGGTTTTACTTCTCTTCTGAATCTTTTATTGTATGAAGTGCTACTTTTACAGTTTCTGTATAGAAGTAATTTGGAAGTTTCTTTTATTTGGAAAAACTTGTGTGGATCATTAGGTGTGGAATGGCTTATCTGAGGGATATTGTATTAAGACACTCCGGCAGCACTCCGATTACGTCACTAGCCTTGCTTCAGCAGAAAAAAATGTATCACTTCTTTGCAAAAGCTTTTAGTACTTTTAAATCGTTTGATGAATCAAACTTATGGCTGAAATTGTGGTTGAGTCTTTTGGCTTTAATGTGAGTGTAATTGCCTTTTTTTCTGATTTTTTTGTTACCATAATGACAGAGCAATGTTATTGCATCTGCTGGTCTTGGTGGTGAGGTTTTCATATGGGATCTTGAAGCTGCACTTACTCCGACATCTAAGTCGGGTGATGCCACCGAAGAAGACTGTTCAAATGGTGTCAACGGTTCAGGAAGTTCATTGCCCATGACAAGCATCCGTCCTATCTGTTCGGGCAATAACATTTCCTTGCAGACCCACTCTCAAGTATATATTCCTGTGACTGCAAAAGGCCATAAGGAGTCAGTATATGCATTGGCAATGAATGAGAGTGGATCCCTTCTTGTTTCTGGTGGTACTGAGAAGGTATATTTCTGTTTGTTAGGTTAGTTTGGAATATTTTGATACACAAGTTAGCCTACTAGCATAGAAGCTTTGAATGACTATGTTCTGATTTTCTTCTAGGTCGTGCGCGTTTGGGACCCAAGAACTGGTTCTAAGACCATGAAGCTAAAAGGTCATACAGATAATATTAGGGCTCTTCTGATAGACTCCACTGGCAGGTATGTTGAATAAACAATGATGCTATGAAGGCGTTCTGACTAGGTTATTATCTCAAGTTCATCTTCTTTGTTCATCTAAAATTTCATTGCTTCCAGCCGATCTGAAACTAATAAACTTTGGTTAAGCATTGCTGAAGACAGATTATCATATAAACGTTTTGAAAAGGTGGAGGACATTTTACCTGTCATGGGTAGGGTATAATTCCCACAAAGTTTTGGTAATTAAAATATGTTAAAAATAATATGACATTATAGTACATAGATAGAATATAGAAAATTTGTACTTCAAAAGAAAAAAATGTGCAGCAGCTGATTTAATTGTCTAGGCATAATAAATATATGTACATAATAATCACATATCGTTAATCATAAAGCAAGATACTATGTAACTTATAATCAAATACTTGAAATAAAATTTAAAACAAATTTTTTCTAAGGCATATAGGATGGATAATGTAACGTGAAAGCACATACAAGGCGCATTTAGGGCAATTTTTGGTGAATACTCTGAGGCATAAAGTGGTAAGGGGCAAAATATTAAGGATACTGCATGAGTACCACTGTTGCTTTTGAAAACATTAATTTTTTTAGCAGAGTAATTTATTTTGTCCCATCACTCCAATGCCTTTTCTTGGGTCACAAGTCCAAACTCCTGATTATAATAGATAGTTTAACCTAGCATTAGTTCAGTAAGTTAGTTGAAAACCTGAGAACAGAAAACTAGTTACATTATTGGTCGATGATCCATGCAACTGTAGATAAATACTTTTGTATCCATATCTAGATGTTCTGTTTTTGGCTTGCGTTCCTATACTGGTTGGCGCGGTCTTCAATGCCTTCAGTGTATGGTTAGTGCAACTTATTGAATGCTTTTGGATAATGGTCTTATCCTCCACTTTTATGAATCTTTTGAATTAATGGTCCAATCCTCCATTTTTGTAGGTTCTGCATATCTGGATCCTCTGATTCCATGATTAGGTAAGTATTGATAATTCCATTACTTAGTTTCCACAGACACTGGCTCCCTTGGCGTGGTAGTTGGTTTGGTATTGAATCATTAGATTCTATCAAGTTCATATCAGTTTTTTAAACAGCTTGGTTCCACTGTTTGCATTGTTTTATGATGACCAGTTATACATTTTCTCCAAATAAGATCTTGTGGTCACACTTGTTTGGTCTTTTTTCATCTAATTACAAACTTCACTTTACCTCCAACATTTGGTTTATAACAAAAAACTATATCTCCACATTTCAGACTATGGGATCTAGGTCAGCAGCGTTGCGTGCATTCTTATGCTGTGCATACGGATTCTGTATGGTCACTTGCTAGCACTCCTACATTTAGTCATGTTTATAGTGGTGGAAGAGACCTATCTGTAAGTGAGCTTAATACAACTTATCCAATATAGCTCTCTCCCTCTCTCTCTCTCTCTCTCTTACCCCCATCCGCGGATTTCTATTCTCTCAGTCATTGTTTCCTTGCTAAATTTTGCTTGCACTTGCAGTTATACTTGACAGATTTGGCAACAAGGGAGAGTGTATTGATGTGCACAAAGGAACACCCCATTTTGCAGTTAGCATTGCATGATGATGGCATTTGGGTGGCCACAACTGATTCATCTGTACATAGGTGGGCTGCAGAAGTGCGTAATCCCCAGAAAGTTTTCCAAAGAGGGGGCTCATTCTTGGCTGGAAACTTGTCCTTTTCCCGGGCAAGGGTTTCTCTAGAAGGATCTACACCTGTGAGTTTCAACCCCTTTATATCTTTTTTTCCAAAGCCCCTCCCTAGGATCTCCGACCCGTTTTGCTCTCTTGGTGACTCGAACCCACAAACTTAGGGTTGAAGCTGAGGGGTCCTAACCATCTGAGCAACTCCCTGTCACCCCTTTATATCCTTTGTTGATGTTATCGCTAAGATTATTGGAACATATTTCTAATTGATGTATGGGGTTCCAAAATAGCTGCTATTTCTGGATTCCTCTTTAGAAAGGATGCATTTTAAAGATGAGCTGCTAATCAGAACTGGAAACTGGTTTTCTTTAACGAGTGAGCACATGAAGGATATGTCTCAATTTTGAGTTTTTATCAGTTTTTCTTGTCTCATGGAGTTCACTATGTTTCCAGATAAAATATGTACTCTTCTTATAATCTTTCTACTTCAAATTTTCCGGGTCTTGACTTAACCAACAGAGTTAGAAGAAAGTCTTATCAAATTCAAGTGGTTATTGATGTGCTAACGTAAGTTGCAATATGGAAGGCTCTGTTCGGGAACTTATTGAAGAGGAGTGAATTAGGACTTGTTATTTTTTTTGAGCTCTCCATGATCATATTCATCGTATTTTTGGTCAAAATCTTTTAATCCTTCATGTGGCCATATGATTGTACTTTATTCTTGTTTGCTTTCAGTTGCTTCTTTTGTGGACATCAGTAATGGGAAATATATTGAATCCTTAAGATTGTGTAATTTGGAATTGGAATTACTTTCTTTTCCTTTTTAGGATTACTTATAAGCACTATTGGAAGGACAATACAAAAAAAGATGTTTCGATTTTAGATTCTCCTTCACATAGAAAGCATTTGCTGACTAGTTGTGTGCCCCTCTTTTGCAAGTTGTCTTGAGTTAGCCAAGCTTTTTTGATAACTAGCCATGTGAACTGTGAAGCACATTACTTTCACTGGTACCCTAGAGTTCCAAACCTTCTTCAGTGACCTATAAGTTTTTTGGTGGGTATCTTTTACTACATTGGAGTAATATGATAGGAATCTATCTGCCCCTTCCAAATTAAATTATATTCTCTTACTTCCGCTTACATCTTTAAATATTAAGAAACTCACAATTGGTCAGTAATGTAGGTTCCTGTTTATAAAGAACCATCTCTTAGCATTCCTGGAACTCCAGGAATAGTGCAGCATGAGATTTTGAACAACAGAAGACATGTCCTGACTAAGGTAAGTTTGTTTTGCATTTATACCCATGTGGTTTATGGCTTTATTGTTCTTAATGAGGTTAAACTGTCTTCTAAAAATATGATTTTGTAACCTGATAATGGCTTTTGTCTTTAAAGGATACTGCTGGTACAGTGAAGTTGTGGGAGATCACTAGAGGCACTGTGATTCACAACTATGGAGAGGTTAGATTGTAATGTTTCAAGTGGCATGCTAAGTTACAATGGCCTGTTTTGAGCAAACTCTTTTGTTTAATTTTCTTTGAATTATGACAGCTGTCGCCTTCTGCCTCTAAACGTTTTTTTTCTTATTGTCTTTTTAACTTCTTTTCACCGTACTTTTGTCCAAATGTAGGTTTCATTTGAGAAGAAGAAAGAAGAACTTTTTGAGATGGTAAATATCTTTGTAGAATTATCCAACTTTCACATATAATTTTTCTTCTGATATGATTTGCCTCTTCAGGTGAGCATCCCTGCATGGTTCACTGTGGACACTAAGCTTGGAAACTTGTCTGTACATCTGGATACACCACAATGCTTTTCTGCTGAGATGTACTCTGCTGATCTCCACATTCCAGGGAAGCCTGAAGATGACAAGGTATCTACAACGGTTGTTGTATCTTCTATTTTCTGCTTGGTTCCTAAATCTATTTTCATTTATTCCCGTTACTGCCTTCCTATTCTTGAAGTATAGTCTCTTGGCCTCTGTTTTTGTTAGTTTTTTTTTTTCAAGATTGAAAGCCAGAAAACATTGTTTTACCGGAACTAGTTCCGATGTTTTCTAGGACTCCTATTAGTTTTGTTAGCAAGTTGCATGTGATTGAGGGGGGGGGGGGGACAAATGTGAGAATTAGGGAATATATAGTTTCAGAGAATTCCTAATCTGTCTCCAGACAAATCATTTAGTATTTGAAGGAAATGGGTCCAAATGGAGCATATAGAAGATTTATAAAATTCAACCTAAATAGTTTTGGATAAGGCATAATACTTATTATTCTTGTAAGAAAGTACGTGGATGGTTTAGCAGAATGTATCTCAGTCCTCAGACATGACTTTTTCAGTTTGTGATCTTTTAACTAGTTCTGGGAGTTGTACTATAGCAGATGGTGTGCACTGTAGTAATATAAAAGGAGATTTAAGAAACACCCATTCCTGGAAATGGTTCTTCTTATTAATTAATAATCAATTAAATTCTTTTAATAACTTCCTGATTTATCATTCATATGATAAATTTTTGTATATTTCTGCGAGAGACGAACTGAAATTGTGATTGGCTTTTTGATACTAGGTTAATTTGGCACGAGAAACCCTTAAAGGGCTGTTGGCTCATTGGTTAGCAAAAAGAAAACAGAGATTTGGATCTCAAGCTTTTGCCAATGGGGAAGCCCCAGCTGGAAAGGATGTACCTACAAGGAATCTGACCGCGTCAAAAATTGAAGTGGACGGTAGTGCTGACAATGATGCTGCAGTATATCCTCCCTTTGAATTTTCAGCAGCATGCCCTCCATCAATTATTACTGAGGGTTCTCAAAGTGGTCCATGGAGGAAAAAGATTACCGACTTAGATGGAACAGAAGATGAAAAGGACATGCCATGGTGGGTAGTGGATTGTGTGATGAACAATCGGTTGCCTCCCAGGGAAAATACCAAGTAATATTCCAATATAACTGTATTCTACTTTCTTCATAGTGCTCGACTTGCATTTTGAACTTACAGAGCTGAGAGCACTTGTTTAGAACTAAAAGGAAGTCTTTCTGGAGGCACTTAACATTATATCAACTCTCTGAGTTGCAGCAATGCTTACAAAACACGTTTTGATCTTCCATCTTTACGTGCAAAGTCACTTTTTCTTGACCATTTTCTCCCCTCTTCTTAATGGGTTTGCAGATGTAGCTTCTACTTACATCCATGTGAGGGTTCTACTGTTCAGATCCTTACCCAGGGAAAGCTGAGTGCGCCTCGCATATTAAGAATTCACAAAGTAAGCATCTTTTCCTTGAATCTCGTGGTGGAGTCAGTATTGTGGTGATCTACATTGGTCTTTGTTGGTTTACTAAGTCACTTGTTGTATGCATATTACCAGGATACTTGAAGTTTTAAACGATTCTGTTTTCCTGACCCATTATGACTTGTGTCCCATGCATTTAAATAGTAAAGAAACTCAAAGATGTAACAATAACATACCCAGTGAAATCCTACAAGTGGGATCTAGGGAGAGTAGAGCGCATGCAGTCCTTACCCTACTTCGTAGGGGTAGAGAGGCTGTTTCCGAAGGATCCTTGTCTCAATTGAAAGAAACTCAAAAGATATACTGGAGGAATATGCCAATGAACTATCTGAAGCATTTGTATATGTTGGTAACACCTGTTTTCTTGAGAGAAAGATGGTGAGGATTATCTGCCTTGAAGCGTTGTCAATAAAAATGGAAGTCATACTCCCGCACAACTATTTTGTTGTGTGATTATACAACCTATTGTTCTAATGAAACAATACTGATCTGCTGGTCATGCAGCAAATTTAAATATGGTTGTTAATGCAATTGTTATAGGTGCGGTCCAACCCTTTTCTTAATGGAAATCTAAGAAATAGCGTAAATACTTCAGACCATTCATGGTAGACCACATGATCACTCACTTATTACTTGACATGTGATGGAGCTTCAGGTGGTGGATTACTGGTCTCCTTGTAAAAAGTCCTATTCACTAAGAAATTGTTTCTGTTGGAGATGATGTGTTCTGTTTGTGGCTGAGTAATTGCAGTGAGCAGGCTACAAGCTTCAATCTTAATATAAATAAAAGTTACATTATCTGTACAAGCAATCTTTTGTCGTTGTGAATGCCTATGGACATATTTCCAGTGCTGAGAACTTGCACATCTACTAATTTGTCTTCATGGTCCACATATACTTCGTCGAGAAACACTCATCGTGTTTCTTTTCTCTGCCTGAACTATTGATTTAGTTGGGGTGGTTGCATTACCAGCTTTATGTTAAGCGTCAGTGATCATGGAGAATTGGTGCTCTTACAAACAGATTTATTGCTGAAAAACCTCCATTTTGTAGAGGATGAATATGACAAAGTTGCACTGAATTTGTTTGTCAGGTCGTCAACTATGTTATAGAAAAGATGGTTCTTGATAAGCCACTGGATAGCCTAAACTCAGATGGAGCTGCTGGAATGTCTGGTGGACAGGTGACACACCCATCTAATGGAGGAGATGGCATATTTCGGACTGGGCTGAAGCCTTGGCAAAAGCTTAAACCATCCATAGAGATATTGTGCAGTAACCAGGCAAGTTTAGATTTCCGTTTGTGTTGTGTGGAATGCATAGCTGGTTAGTCTTTAATTTCAAGCACTGTATTTTTTCATCCCATTTCTTCATGATGTATGGAAGTATTGATGTCAAATTTTAGCGTTAGAACTGCACACAATCTGTGTATGTTGGAGGATGTGGCTAGATAATTGGTCGATTTTAATATGTAGGTTCTTACTCTAGTTCCTGGTTAATGAACTCATTTTTGTATTTCTACCAGGTTTTATCCCCTGATATGAGCTTAGCGACTGTCCGTGCATATATATGGAAGAAACCTGAAGACCTTATCCTCAACTACCGGGTGTTGACGAGCAAGGGATAGGATTCTGTCTGTCAGGTACATTCATTATTCTTTAGGCATATTTTATGTTCCGTAATTGGCATTCAGCTTTGTACTGTATCCACAACCCACCCCACACCACCACTCTTTGTACAGTTCAATTTTTCTTTTGGACGGAGATTTTCCATTGGGTTGGTTGTGATTTGTAGTTGGTTAGTCATTGAGTGACAGATTGTTGAAAAGCAGGCAGTTTTGGGGTGATGCAGATCAAATACTCATGCCATGTGATGATCAATTTTAGTCTTTTGCTTTATTTGGTTTAGTATGATTTGAGAGTTCTACTTGTGATTCCTGGTTACACATCCAAAAATCTGATAATATCACCTTCAGCTCTGCGTTTGTAACAAAACTCAGGAGCACTATTATATATATATCTCAGAGATGCAATCATCTTTCCTACTCCTACCTACGCTTTGATTGACCTCCAGTTGGTTGACACACACTTGTCTGGTTTTGCTTTGATGGGTTGCTGCATTGACTAAAACATTGAGAATTTTCGTCTCTTTCTTGCAAATGGACATTGCTATATGCTTCCCTGCTACCCTTGAAATTCAAAAGATTTGAAATCCCTGCCCTGGACTTTTAAGTAACTGCTGACCAACTCTCTCTCCTTCCATTTCTGATTATTGACTATTTGATTACTTTTATAAGGTGCCATTGCCTCAATTTACAATAGAGAATCTTTCCTTTTTCCTGCCCCCGCACCCCACCCCGTGCAGATGTAGTCTTCTTGCCGAAACCTAAAAAACTGGAGAAGTAGAACACTTTAGGTTTTGTTTGTTCCTTGTTTTCACATATTGGGGTTGGTTGAAAATTAGGAAAAGTTGGTTTCTTCTGTAGTCAATTAACCAAGCAAATTGTTGCATGTAATGTAGTTTTGAGGTATATGTGCCTTATTATTCTTTTATCTAAGATGATGTATGAGTAAATGTTTTCTGTAAATAAAAATAAACACTTGTTCATTTTTGTTTGCATATAGAGGAAGGCATGGTTGAGCAATTCTTCTGTCCACTCCCCTTGCTCCTTCTTTCTTGTAGGTCCAGAGTAGCTGGAGGTGATTGAGCTGCTCCTCAAAAATAATTGGAAGGTTTAGCATTCAACTGGCTGCTTGCTGTTGTGTCATGAGTAATTGCTTCCTTGTAGATCTGGGATCCAGGTGGTTGGATTAATAATGAAAATTTACACATTTGGACCATTTTGCTGTTTGCACGTCGGAAGGTGGTGATTATTGAGTTTTGGTTTTTGGTGCATTTAGAAGAAAATAGAAAGTTTGCATTTATTAAAGAAAGGATTTTTGGTTTTGAGGGGACATGAGGCTGAATGTTTCAAGAGAAAGAGCTCGTGATGATGATGTCGGGAGCCTGTAGATTTATATATAACTCTATATGCAAAGGCAGGGGTTTGGATTTCTTGATATAGTCTTTCAAGAATCACACTGTTGGGCAGGTGAATAATATCTCCAGAACAAAAGTTTACCTTTTCTGGTCAAACTAATTTATATGTTTACTTTCTTTCTGGTATAATTTAATCTGTAAATCTTCTTTGTTATTAGTATTCCTCAATTTTAGTGGGGAAAGATTTGGTGATAGGCCATTTATAACGCCAAGCAGATTGTTATTATATAGTTCTTACCGACTGTGCGATGATGTTGCTCCGAATGGTGAAGTTTTGTGCTCATGTATCTGGAACAACTACTTTTTTTGAATGAAATATTCTGGAGATAATGACGAAAACAACAGTGTAACAACAATAAACCCAGTATAGTCCCATCAGTGGAGGGTTTGGGGAGTGAGATGTATGCAACCTTACCTCACCCCACAACGCTTGTGGGGTAGAGAGACAGTTTACATTAGACTCGGCTCGACAGAAAATATTGCATCAACAATTACGATTTGAAGCGTATCAGTAAAATAATGGTATTTCGTATATACACAAAGGAGTCGTCTCAGGTCCTTGAGAAGGTTTAGGCTAAGATAGAGGTGACAAACCCAAAATCCATTTACCAAACTATCCAATTTTGTTTATTACAGCACGCAAATATGACACTTAAAGTTCCTCCATTTGTTTAGTAACTAAATAAATTCATTTTTTTTCGTTGATGAATTTACTAAAAATTGAAGGATAAAATTACCAAGAGGAAATGCGTTTTAAAATTATTATTATTAGCTTTAATTTTTTTTTCATAAAAACGTAATTTTGATCCCTAAAATGCTAGGCCTACTCTTCAGGTCAGTTAAATGGGCCTTACTTATTTAAGGCCCAAACCTGATCCCATGCAGTATAAGAAGACCAAGAAAAGCTGCAGGGTTTTAGGGTTTATCCAACTGAGGCAAAAATGCGACCGCTAGATGAGCAAGAAACAACACAGGTGTTCGAAAAGCTACACAAATTCGTCGGAAACAATCTGAAGAACATAGTCGAGAACCCATCTCACGAAGGTACCGACAACACTCCCGGCCGTTACTGCTTTCGTCTCCAGAGAAACAGAGTTTACTACGTATCAGAATCTCTGGTCAAGCGAGCAACAAACGTAAAGCGAGATAACTTGGTTTCGCTGGGAACCCAGTTAGGGAAATTCACGAAAGGAGGTAAATTTCATCTCACGGTTCAATGCTTGGGTCTCTTAGCTGCACACGCGAAACATAAAGTGTGGCTGAAACCCACATCTGAGATGAGTTTTCTGTATGGAAATAATGTATTGAAAGGTGGAGTTGGAAGGATTACAGAGAGTATTAGTGAGCATGATGGTGTGGTTGTGTTTTCGATGTCGGATGTGCCATTGGGATTTGGGGTTGCAGCGAAGAGTACTCAGGATTGCCGGAAAATGGATCCGAATGGAATTGTAGTGCTTCATCAAGCTGATATTGGAGAGTATTTGAGGATGGAAGATGATCTTTAATTATTGGGAGAGAAAAAAGGTAATTGAAATTTTGAGTGATTGCTTCTGTGTTTTTGGAATTTAGGATTTTCTGGGATTATAAATTTGTGTGATGTAATTGTGTTTAACTCTACATTCTACATACTGTTATACAATTACAATTAGTGTTATCATAATTAAGTTGTTACCTTATTTTCTCTTTATCATTTTATCTTTGCGTATCGTCTATCACTAGTTTTATGCCCCAAAAGCATTAGTTGTTAACACACCTGTAAATGGCTTAGTTGAAAAATGAATCCAATCATACGTAAATCGGTCCAGAATTTTAAGGGTTCAAGATGATTTGAATTGAGTTCGATCAACTCATTCAAGTTTAATTTTTTTTTTTATGAAAATCTTTTATTGAGCTTAATTGAACTTCCAATTTCAATCTGTTTTAGAACTTTGATTACAATGTGTTACTGAATGTATGAATTGTTTTTTATTTAACATCTTTTAGGATTTATTTATTCATTTATTATTTTTTTTTTAAAAAATTAAATCGAAATTCAAATTGTAATTATAAAAGTTAAATATTAATATGTCAAGATTCAACTCATTTTTAGGTCATTTAAAGTCGACTCATTTGAGCCTAAACTAAGCTTGGACGAATTAAGATTCAATCGTATTTTTATTTCAATTCATTTTAATTTTTTCAATTTAAGAAAATTTGTTAACACTATAACAAAAACAATTTTTAGCGCCATTAAATATTGATACTAATAAAGAATGCTAAAATCTTTATCGATATTAGTTAAGTGTTATTAGAACCAATGTCGCTAAAGGCTTTAGGGACATGACAATTGCCGCTAAAAATATATATTTAGCGCAATTAAGAATTATACGGCGAATAGTGGTATTTTTGTTGTAGTGCCATTTGATACTTCTATGGCGAAGTGTAGAGTAGAACCAGGGAACAATTGGTTACAAATTGCAAATATCTGATCAAAAGAGAAGTTGAATTAATTCATTAAAAAAATGTATTGATTTACATCCCTACTTAATGCAATTATGAGGCCTTCAATCATAGTTTTAGTTAGGGATTAAACCAACTTTATTTTTATATTAATATTTTATGTAAATATCACTCTCACTGACTATGTGATGAATGATCTTTTAAAATTCATTATTGATCAATAATGACAACTACTCTACAAAAATTGTGTATTAAATATTTGATAGGGCATAGAAAAAGGGATGTCATTCTCACTAAAAGCTAAAATCACTTTAAAAGAAAAGGAGAATCCAAAATTTGATTATTTTTCAAATTTCAATTACTTATTTCAAGTTTAGTTGAATTAATGAATCAAAATTAAGTACAACTTGATATGAGTAGGACGTACTGTTTTTTTTTTTGCTGAAAAAATTGATTTATCTATCATTTTTTAAATTTGTAAAAATGTGTAATATAAATTTTAAAAATCACGCTTAGATTTGATCGAGGTTAGTATAAAGTTGTTTTGATGCAAATTTTACTTGTAAAATATCAACTATAATACCATCAATTTGGTCTTGATTTAAATTAATTAATATTATAACAACAACATAAACATATCACAAGACTCTACATAGAGCTTGTTTAGCTAATTTTATCTTAAACTTTAAAAAAAGAAGGCAACTTCTAATATTGTAGAAGAATCTGGCACCAAGCTGTCATAATCAAACAATTTAAACAGTAGATATCCGATTCACTGAAAAGGCTGTAGTAGTTTATACTGAATTTAGTTTTCTAATTAATACTAAAATAATGGAGGTCATGGGCAATGGGCATCTCCCATAAAAAGCCACACATAGGTACTTCTGATTTGGTAAGTGTCCAATCTATCCTTCATTTAAATCTTTTTATCTTTTTGAACTGCGCATTTGCTTTCTTGTCTTGATAAATTTTCAAGAATTTTGTAAATTATTTTGTATTTTGGATGTTAGGTTTCAATAGTTCAAGCAACTCCACATGTATGTGAACTCATTTTAGCCACGCATCTGATTAAAGTTTGTGGCTTTAAGCTTCTTTGATGTGATTAAAGGAGTTTTGCAATTTCAAGATTCTTTTTTTTGTTTGGAAAAATTAGGAATTCGTTTCTGGTTTCTTTCACTTTCACCATCAATAACTATTGTTTTTGTCTTTCCCTTTGATGGGAGTGGTGGAAAAAGTGTCTTTAAAATATGAGATATTTATATAGCTGCTAGCTTTCTTGTGCTGTTTTCATTAACATTACAGTATTTCTACAAAAGTTTGAAACTTTGCAGTTTGATGCCATTTGTTGCAAACCATGGCTTCTCTTCTGCATAATTTCTGGGCAGTCCCTCGTTTTGGTCTTAGTCCGGACTATAAGCCTCACTGTATAGCTCGGTTCGCGTGCTTAGCTAACAGGGACTCTACATTTTTGTCTTCAGATTCTGTTATAGTTAATGGTGTGTCCTCCATTGAAGAAAAGGAGAAAAGTAGCACAATAATTGATGTGAAAAATAGTCATCTGACTCCAGCTATTAAGGAGAAGAACAAGGAGGATATTCAAAACAAGTTGGAAACTCTTTGGGATGATGGATATGGAACTCAAACTGTTAAGGATTATCTTGAGATAGGATCAGAGATTATTAAGCCTGATGGAGGTCCTCCGCGGTGGTTTACTCCCATATCAGCTGGCCCTCCTTTGGAAGACTCTCCTCTCCTCCTTTTTCTGCCAGGTAATCTTCAAAATCAAAAGAAAAATAACACTATAACAGGTTTTTATATTAGTTTAGTGGTACAGATAGGGGAATTGATATCAGTATGGTAGTCCTAAAATTTGAGGAAAGATCAATCCGATGTAGCAGTACGTTTCAGCAAGGTCATGCATGCTGTTCCTAGGATACAATTTTTATTGTTAAATGTGTGGAGGGTTTCTCTTAATATTTTTGGATGACTTACTAGAAAGCAATTCCAATGTATAGGAATGGATGGCACTGGCATGGGTCTTGTTTTGCATGAGAAGGCTCTTGGGAAGTAAGTCCAAGCACTCTTCTATAATGTGTAATAATACTTTTCTGGTTCTGGTATAATTCCTATTGATGCTTAGGTAGCAATCAGCTAGCTTCATGATTCCACTAGTATGAGATACTGTAACTTAAGCTGGCCTCGTCAAATTGTGCGCACGTAATAAATATGAGACCAATGCCAATACCTTTCTCGTTGTTTTGGCTAAGATCAAGTATTGTACAACATCAATCCCAATTGCTTTAGGCCTAGATTATTTGTTCTCCACTTACCTTTTTGCACCTTAAATGTTGCAAAAGACATTTCACTTTCTTGTGTCAAAGCAGATATAAAAGATTATTGATTTAAATTTCGTGGTCTGTATCCTACAATGCAATCTTCTTATATTTAAAGCTGTCAGTTGAGTGTGGCTTTGAGGTAGTGAGCTCCATATGATTAAATAATCTTGGAGCTTGATATCCAAGTGCTATGATTATTTAGTTGAAAAACTATTGCTCCTGTGCTTCGTAAAGATGTAGTGGCTTTATTAATGGCATCATAGACTTCTATTTATTTGCTTCATAAATTTCTGGTTATAACAGTTGATGTCTATGTACTGTAGCAAGTCAAATCGTACAGTTGATGACTATTTATTGTATTAAATCAAATCACCTTTACAATACTACTGTATCATGTAAAGAAGTATTTGCATAGGAGCGGGGGTTTTACCCTATGCGCACACAAAGGGTAGCTGCTGCGGGTTTCCCTTGTCATCAAAAAAAAAAATTACCACTGTATCATGTAAAGAAAGTACGAAGTGGGAACACTTCGATAGTTTATTATGTTTAGGACTTCAGTATGTGTTCTTATCCAAGCATGGAATGTAATTATATCTTCTGCTTGTCGTTTCTATCAAAGATTGGGCACACTGGAAGTAAAAGATTCGTATAAGTGATATCTATTACTACGATATTAATTTTACTATTATATATATGTGTTTATATTTAACTTCTTATTCACTTTTAGTTTTATTTTGTATGATGACGACATGAGTTGAGGTTAAATGGAGATGTGAGGATTATATAGCCGCAATTGTTCGGGATCGAGGCATAGTAGTTATTATTGTTGTTGCTTGTTGTGCTTACCCTGACTATATATACTCGTGGTAGAAAAGTTTGTTAACATTTTGTANTGTGAGGATTATATAGCCGCAATTGTTCGGGATCGAGGCATAGTAGTTATTATTGTTGTTGCTTGTTGTGCTTACCCTGACTATATATACTCGTGGTAGAAAAGTTTGTTAACATTTTGTAGGCTATGATGCTTAATTTCGTATAATAGGGCTCGCTACTTGTGGTTAAACAGTTCACTGGCCTTTCCGTTAACACTTCAGTTCAAATTCTTGACTGAAGAATTGCTTGTTTGCAGAGTTTTTCAGGTTTGGTGCTTGCATATTCCTGTGTATGATCGAACACCATTTGATGGTATAGTATTTCTTCCCTTTATTTAGTGCTTTGTGCATATATTGGTTGGTCCAACGAAGAACCTGTCTATTGTGAATTTATATTTATACTTGCAATAAGTATCAATTTAGAAACATTACAATACTATCACAGAGCGAAAGAGGTTTCTGTTACAAAGATCCATTGGTGTTTTAATTTGCGAGCTTGAAAGAATGAATTTGGGCAACTACTTGAAGAAGACACACTGAGGTTGATGGAAAGAAATCAACTTATAGGGCATTATTTGATATTCTGCATGTCTCTCCAATTATCTCACATCTCTCTCTTTTAACTGATCAAATTAAGAAGTAAATTCTACATGCTTAGGAAATAAAGATTACGGAGAGAAGAAATCGGCACTTATACTTTCTTTGTTTTCTACTTCTTTCTTCTTTCAGTCTGTTATCTTTTGGGACTTTTTAGTGGGGCGGAAAGGACTTGGCACAAGTTGGAAGGTTCTTTGTAGTTGTCTTCGTATGGTTAACTGCCAGTCGAAGTGTTAAAAACACGAAAAAATGGTTAAAGGTCTAATTTTCCTGCTTCGGAGAGTGGGGATTGAGGAAAGCAAAATGGTGTTTTTGTGGGTTCAGGGACTTGGGAGTTTGGCTGTTACTGTTTCAAAGCTTGGAATTCAGTTGTGATGTCAGAATATTTACTTTGACATATGTTGATTTATCTGAATGTGTTTTGGTTATGGAGCATCTGCATGTGAGATTTATCACAGCTGGAAAAGAACAAAGTTTGGTTATAGTCTATTTTCTTAAATTATAGAACTGGTGAAATTCGTCGGGAGAACTGTGAGGATGAAGCATGCTTCATCTCCAAACAAGCCAATTTATTTAGTTGGAGATTCATTTGGAGGGTGCTTGGCTCTTGCCATTGCTGCTCATAACCCTGAGATTGACCTTGTTCTGATATTAGCTAATCCAGGTAAGCTATCAGAAGGAGAGCCTTTCCTTATTGTAACTCTTTCTGGCATGCCACTGTATTAATGATCCATTATCTAATTTTTAGTTTCTACATTTTTCAGCAACTTCATTTGACAGGACACAACTCCAACCTTTGCTTCCTCTTCTGGAGTCTCTGCCTGATGAATTTCATGTTACAGTCCCTTATCTTCTGAGTTTTATTATGGGTATAGTTCGTCTCTTTCTGAAATATATCCATCTCTAGTCTACTAAGTTTAATCTTGGTGCATTTATTGAGCTGTTTCTTTGATTTCTGACCTTAATAAGATCCCTGTTTTTTGCTCTTCTTTTTGTAATTATTATCTTCACTGTGTTAGTTGATGGTTGTCATTTTCTTCTGTAGCTGAATATATTTCAGGTGTTCAAAGTGTAGAGATTTCTTTTCTATTAGAATCTTGTACCAGGCATAAATATCTTGATTACTCCTCAGAGTAGTTTGGGAACTTTAGGAGAAATGGTGAATTTGTAGCCATAAGTCAATCCAAAAAAAAATTGTTATTGAATCTTAGTTCTTGTTGATTTTCTCCTGTTCAAAAATTGTGTCAAAGAGGATATGTCTTATAACCCTTTTGTTTAGTCCTTTTCCCTTGCAAATTCATGAACCATAATGCAGTTGCAACTGCAAGTTCTTCATATTGTCAGCAAAATAACGTGTCATTTGTGCATCAGGTGATCCACTGAAGATGGCGATGGTTAACATTGATTCAATGCTTCCTCCTGGACAAATTATTCAACGTCTCGCTGGCAACCTCACTGATTTGCTGGCCCACCTCTATGTAAGTTCTGCTTGCATTACTTTGGTTATTCCTGGATATAGTCTTCTCTAGTGCGACAGAAAGACCTCAGTATACTCTGTGGTTTTAGCATCATCATATATTAAGTGCTAGTTTCAGTTCTTCACTCATTCTCTAGGATAATAACTATGAGATTAACCAAAATGATAGTTCAGACAGAGCTTGGCTATCAAATAAAAACAATTGTTTGAGTAACAGAACTTCTCATGACTTGACTGTAAGTCACCCTCAAAGGTTCTCAACATATATGTCCAAGACAGTGAATGGCACGTAACATCGAACTAAACATTTCAGCTAAGTACTTGCAAAATATTTGCTCACTACCTGGATTTTGTCAGCTCCTTAGCTCTATAAGACTTTTTTTTTTTGTATTTGCTGAGCTGACAGATCCCTCCCTTTCTGTATCTTTGCATCTTTTGCTTGCCTTAATGAAATCTCCACTTCATTAAAAAAAATAAAGAAACAGTCACAGTAATCACGTGACTTTGAGATCTCGTGGGTAAAGGTAAACTGTAGATGGAAAAAGGAGAGAAGTTAGAGGGGGTAATGAATGGGTTTGAAGCCTTGAAAATTTATTCTAAGACGGCAGGTAAAAAGGACAGGGTTTTTTCCTTTGGCATATGAGTACCTTTAAATTGTTAAATGTAAGTGATTAGGTTGAAGACCATACAATCAGGTATTCGTTGGAGTTCGTATTATTTTATTTTAATGTAGGTAAGGGAAGATATGAAACCAAAACTGTCTTTTTTTCACTATTTTCTTTTGTAAACTCAAAAAGTGTATGAGTAGGTTGTTTGTTTGTTTGTGTTAGATAATATAAACATATTCAAAGATTAGTGTTTTCAAAAGCCAAATGTTCAAATAGAGATCAAAGAAGAGGAAAGTAGAAATATCCATGGGGCTTTAAGGCAAAAGTGAGAAGTGAACCACACGAAACTTTAAAATGAGGCACACAATTCATCAAAAATAGAAAAAAACTACTGACTATCATTCTGGTTTCAGCATCCAATACAGAGTTATGACAATGTGTTAGATAAAAAAATCAAATCAAAACATCACTAAAAGTAGTTTGAACAAGGCCACAGGTAGATAACTATCATTGAATAAATGGTTTTCAATTTTCAGTTGATCAGTTGTAAAAAGAATTAATTTTCAGACTTCTTTATATGTTTAAGTACTCTAGAAGCTATACTAAGAGAGTAGAAAGGAGAAGCCCAAAATTAGAAGTAGCAGAACACAACTTGCAGGCTGAAGAAGAAGAAATGATGTTCTTTGGAGAAGAAAAAGAAGAAGATAGATAAATAGAAGCATTCAAATAAGTGACATAACAAAATCAAGAAAAAGACAATAATCACGATAAGTAAAATGTTGAAGTGTATGTGGAGACTGGAGAGCAGTACTAATACTCATTGATTAAAGCAATGCTTTTTCCTCTCATTCTTTGCTTTTTTCTTGTCTTTTCTTTTTATATCAGGTTCAAGGAACCCTTGTTTGATCACTTTGTGGCTCTTTTTTCAAATGGATGATTCTTTGAAGTATATTGCTTCACTCGTGAAGCAATAAACACTCGCTTTTTATACCCATCACCTTAATCAATACAGTGATGGATTTTAGTAACACTGTTTAAAGATATATTGGGAAGTTGATGATAACCACAAAAGTCTTCTTGGACATAGAGGAGTATGGGAATTACTTTTCACTTAATCAACCAAAAACAGTAAGCTTCATTTTATTTATAAGTTGGGGGTTTAAACTGCACGTGGTGGAAACAAGTCTTAAATGGGGTACTGAGTCTTTAGTGTGATTAAATCTTGCTTTATCTATGATAGTTAAATGATCTGAAACCGCATACGGATTCGTGTTACAGTAAATGTATCCCCTCCGTTTCTTCAGGGTTTAGCTGATATTATACCGAAGGAAACTCTTCTCTGGAAGTTGAAGCTTCTAAGATCTGCTTCATCTTATTCAAATTCCCGTCTCCATGCTGTTAATGCTGAAGTACTTGTGATTGCTAGGTTTGACCTCTATCCTCTTTATATTATTGTGAGTTTTTAGCTTAAAGCTTTCTGCTCTATTCTGAAGATTTATACGCTAGACCTTGTAATTATGCCTCAGAGATCCTTCAAGACCATTAAACTGAAGAATTACTCTATGTTTCTTCACTTTTTCTTCTTTGTTTTTATCTTCCTTTTCTTTTTATCATTGATTATCTCATACAGTACTGAGCATATGAAGTAGTATTTGAACCAAACCATTTACTTCAAATGTCTTGCACTACATTGAAGATGAAGTTCATGAGTACAGTCTATTATGGGTAGTTTTATCAATCACTCTATGACATTGCAATAGTCAATTTGATGTGGTTGTATCTGGGTCAAGACCTCATGCAAAACTAAAGGTGAAAATAACACTCTCTACTAGGCATTCATCAGTAATTTTTTAGGGGTCATAATAGTTAAAAAGCTTCAATTCTTCCCATTATAAATATCAATTTAGATTCCATGATGTGTTTAACCTTTCGTAGTTGGTGTTCTGGAAGATAAAAAGGATATCATGAAACCTAAATTGATATATATTCTTACGAGCATAATTCTTCCTTGTGAAGAAAACTTCAGAATGATGCTAAAATTTTCTGTAGCATATTCTCTCTGTATTCCATGTGTGCATGAGCTTGAATTTGTTCTGCCTATTGGATATACTTGTTTGAAGAAGTGATGGAATTGAATTGCAATGTATAGTGGCAAGGATAACATGCTTCCAAGTGAGAATGAAGCTCAGAGGCTTGGAAATTCATTAAGAAACTGCACAGTACGATACTTCAAAGACAACGGGCATACTATTTTATTGGTAGGTGAGGAGTGCTTCTCTTTTGGACATCTTATAATGCTTCTTGTTTTTTTCTAATTCTAAAATAATATCTGCTTTCTTTGATTAGTTATTGTCCTTGGTATCATATATCATATATTATTATAAGTGGGAAGCTCTATAGTGAAAAGTTGAATTACCATTTTGCCCTTTTACTAAATTAAGATTTAATTTATTATTTAATTAAATATAAATATTTTAATTACACAATGATATATTTAGAAAAACAATGATAAGATTCCTAAATTCTTTCTATTACTCCTATTTATTCATGCATCACTTAATTACTGAAGTTGAAAGGTTTTTTCAGTTTTAAATTTTGATGGCACTACTTAACTTACATTAATTACAATGAATATTGTAAATGAAAGATCACTTTTTTGAACTTTCATATGTTACTTCACTCTTTTTAATTAACTTACATTAATTACAATGAATATTGTAAATGAAAAGATCACTTTTTTGAACTTTCATATGTTACTTCACTCTTTTTAATTAACTTGAATTATTTTCATCTTCCACATATTATTGAAATGTATAGATATTTAAGACATAGAGAAAGAAAATAACAACACAAATCAAGAACACTCAAAAGCACAAGAATTCATATTCTAACCTTTTTTTCAAAAATTTTCTTGGTCTTCTCTATTGCATGAAACTATATGATGGCACAGTATGGTTCTAATACATTTGAAAATGCTATGTTAACATTTAGATGAACGTACAATAAATCTATTGAAAGAGTAAGTCACGATTTAGATTACAATTTTTTCCTTGTTCTTCCCGTTTTAGTTTTGTTAATTATGATTCTTCCTTCTATATTAAATGATTTTTTGTTATATTTAGATGATATGTTGATATATTAATAGGAAAAAAAAAGTAAGGTGGACTACAATTTTGAGATATGTTGTTCATAAAAAAAATTATATTTCTTTAATTAATAGTCACTGTATAAAATTAATTTCATTGTATATGTTCTTTTTGGCTATATATAATACAATCCAAATGCATCAATTTTCTTTCTGATATGGTGCCTTCTCTTCAATCTTTTGGTGTTATATTACATTGTTTGATAAGTTCTCATTGTATTTGTCTATTTTTTTCCCTATGGAGGTTGTTTTTGGTTGAAGGGTAAAAAAAGATTTAAATAATAAAGTATAAAATTAGATTATCATTTTATTCTGTGTTAAATTAAAATATTATAAAATATTTATTTATAAATAGTAATCATTCTACATGCCACACTAAATATTAAAATTTTTGGTTATTATGAGATCATTGAGTTAAATCAATATATAAAGACCATAATCAATGCCCAGTTGCCCACTAAAGATTTGCATTGTTATATGATTAAAGTCTTCAAAAGAATGTGTATGTTTTCGCATGTTTTTTTCTTTGTTTATTTTGTATGTGTTTTCTCTCTATAAACTTCTTTAATTTGATTTTCCATAGATTTCTGATTATTTTAATTGTATTTTTATTTAGGCTAAAGTTAATCTTTTGTGACTATATATAATGCAAATTGGCTATTAGTATCTAAAGTTCTATATTTACCGTTGTTGATAAATTTTATACATTAAAATAAGATTCCTCGTTTGATGTTATTGTGATTAAAATTCTCTAATTTGATTTTCCATAAATTTTTGATTGTTTTAATTGTATTTTTATTTAGGCTAAAGTTAATCTTTTGTTACTATCTAAAGTTCTAAATTTACAGTTTGTTGATAAATTTTATACATTAAAATAAGATTCTTCATCTGATGTTTTTGTCACAATTTTATAATTTTATTTGTAATTGTTGGATTTTGTTATTCGTTACATGCATGTACACGTAGAATTCTAATTGTTATAATGAAATATATAAAAAAAATTTAACATAGGATACACGTGCAACGCACGTGTGCTGAAACTAGTATACATATACATATATATAGTAAATTTAATTGGATGGTTGCTGTAGAGAGCCTAAATACTGTTATTTCTAAATTTGAAATTCGATCTGATTCTCAATTGTTTTTCTTGTTTCTCTGGTAGGCAGTAACCTATGGATATCGAGACACCATTATATTCTTACTTTAACTTTTTTATTTTTTGATAACCAAGAAATCCTGAAGGCCAATGTTGCACAGCTTGAAACTCATTGGATACTTTATGATGGGCTGACCCCTCTACCCTTCTCCCACTTAAATTCTAGGCTTTTGCTTGCTGCAGGGTTTGAACTCATGCACGAGCCTAGCCCATATATCACATTTTCCCGCTCTTACCACTGGACAAAATCCCCGGGGGATTGAATGCTTACTCTAAATTAATGAGCTGAATAAGTTGTTTGCTCAATTATTTAAACTTTGTATGGAACTATTCCCACGTTCAAATATATGACAGCTCTTGCTACTTGCACTTCTTAGTTTTTATAGTGAGAATTGTCAACCATTGGGTAGTGTGAAAGATTTCAGTTAGCCCAAGTTTGTCTGCGCATTTTGGATTTTTTTTCTATCAAGTGGTGTTCAGTGCTAGGTATAATAGTATTTGAGCATGTTTAAAAGTTTATCAAGTTTAACATTCAGTCTGCATTAAAAGTAAAATAGTCCATTTTACACAACTATTGATTATCTTATAAAGGGCCGCCTTCTGTTTGTTTCTTTGTTTTTCCTTTATTGTTGCTTAACTTATATATCTTGACATACTTTTTCGATAGGCTCTCTAAAATATAAAGCTACAGTAATTTTATATATTCATGCCTGGTGAGAGTTAAGATAAGTTGGCACCTATTTCTTTTACGTTTCAATTAATGTACATCCTCAAAGCATGAGTGGGTGAGTGGAAAATCCTACTTTTTGCTAAATATAGATGAAATCTATTTTTCGCCTCTTCTATGTTTTAGCATTTTAAAGTTATCTGAAAGCAATGGAAAATCTAATCAAAAGGCAGACCATTGGAATTTCTTTTTTTGGATTTTTGGGTTTTGTGGCGAGTCTGGTGACTGGTGGTTTTATTTCTGTGATAAGACCTTATGCTATGTCGATGGATTCTGTTACGGGATCTTTATAGCAGACGGATTGATTGCCATTTTGACTATGCAGGAAGATGGTATTAATCTGCTATCCATCATCAAAGCTACTAGCAAATATCGTCGTTCAAAAAGGCGTGATTATGTCAAAGATTTTCTGCCTCCTAGTAAGTCAGAGTTCAAGAACGCAATCAAGAACAATAGGTAATTTGAGCATTAGGTGAATCAGGCAAACACTTGACTGCAGTAGGCATCGAGCATAAGCTTATCCCCTTAACTTTTTTCTATTTTTCCCTTTAGTTCTTTTTTTCTCATTCTTCTCTTTCCCTTTAGATTCCAAGTTCTGTTTTTTCCTTCTGTGTCTATGGTGAAATACATACCTTGCCAAGCAATGTAATTTACAAATGTGGGTCAACTTGAAATATAGATTAACATTAACCTAATTAAAAGACTCATTGTGAACCCCTCCTGGTTAGACCAAAAATTCAAGTAACCGGCTGCATTAGAAGTAAGTTTGGAAGTGATTAGAGGAATGGGTGATTACAAGCAGGGGAACACACTAATTTGTCTAGGAAAGTCTTGGGTCATGAAGCTACAACCTTTGCATTAGTGTTTCTTTTTTCCTTTAATATGTCAATCAAATTCATATATTTTCAGCTCCCTTTTAATGTATAACACGTGCTTGTTAATATCCTGCATCTTGAAGCTAATATATGCAAAAAAATGTTAATGCAGTTGGTATCTCAATATTACTGGACCAGTTATGCTGTCCACGATGGAAAATGGGAAAATTGTCAGAGGTCTAGCGGGGGTCCCACGTGAAGGCCCTGTATTGTTGGTCGGTTATCACATGCTTATGGGTTTAGAAATTGTCCCTCTTGTTCAAGAATATATGATGCAGACGAAAATTTTACTTCGTGGAATAGCACATCCATCGTTGTTTACTCAGCTGGTTGAGAGTCGACCTGATGCAAGCTCATTCATTGATATGCTGAAACTATATGGAGCTACACCTGTCACTGCCAGCAACTTTTTTAAGTTGCTTGCAACAAAGTCACATGTTCTGTTGTATCCTGGTGGTGCCCGTGAGGCCTTACATCGTAAGGTGTGTTATAATCTTCTCCTTGGTTAATTCCATCTTCTATATTTCTCAAAATGGAATCTTCGTACAATCCTTATTCATGCATTCACCTAGAAGTATAATAAAATTGCTAGTACCTGCCACCAAAACATCGTGAAGGATTCAGTGAACGTCTTGAAACTTAGTAACACAAGACAATTCACTGAATGGTTGTTGGCTCTACCGGAGGAGTCTGAAATCAACAACGTGTAACTGCTTGGGCATTGAGTCTTCCGCTGCTATCGCTTTAAAATCATTGTCAATTCCAGTTCCTTACCTTTTTGCTAGAATTACTGGTACTTAATACTGGAATTTTCTGCTTGAAGATGCATTTTCTTCTGTTATAAAGGATTTTAACGAATAGTTGGACAACTTCATTTTTCTTTTGAATTTGATGACGACATCTTGCAATGCAAAGATAACAAAGCAATGTCATTTTGTTGTTAAATGAATAAAGGTTTCATGTGATCCATACTATCCGTGCCATTATCAGCATATCAGCTGTAAATGGTTTTTAGATGCCTTAGAGAATCCATGCCCTTCTTGAGTCTTGTAGACCCAAGGTTTTCTCCAATTTATTGGATTGAGATGATAATTTTAAATTTTATTTTTTTCTTTCTTTTCGTAAATGAACTTTTATTAAGGAAAAATCGAGAATTTACTATTGAAAGCAACGTAATTGTAGATATTGTCACCCTAATTCAATGGAAGTGTTGAATTACGAGAACGTCCTCATTTAAAAGTTAAAAATTATTACAGTGGAGTCACATATATTTATTTAATTATGTCTTTAACATGCTGGTCAACTCTTTTTCATGGACCAAGCACATGAAACTTTTTTGATGAGAGGTGTCGTTGAAGCTCGAATTCCCAACACTTGTGTTGGCTCTGCTACCATGTAGAAAATAAGAAAAGAGAAAGATGTATTGAACTGGCGATATGATGAATGCATAACACACTTTATGTGTCAACCAGAATGCACATAACATTTGTTCAATGTGGATAATATCGTAGTTACGAATTTAATCCTGAAATGTAACTCTATACTATGTTATTTTAACCGTCAATACTTCACTTCTAACATAACACAACAAGCACCTTATATTCTTGAATTTCGACAGAGCTGATCAGGTACTCCCAATCTATGTTGCTCGGACTCTTCAAAAATGTCAACGGGTGCGTGTTGGATTCTCCAAAAGTAGGGTATTTTTGGAGAATCTGACACGGGTGCGGCATCGAAGCAAGGAGTCCGCGCAACTTAGCTCCCAATAACAAAGTGATTATATTCTGGACATGTTTGGTTCTAATTGTCATCTCTTATTAGCTTTCTGTGCTGTTTTTTAACTGCTATTCACAAAGCTATCTTGAAGAGAAAAACTGGTGACTGGCTGTCATTCAGTGTACCTCATTAGAATGAAAGAAAATAACAATAACCTCATTTTCAAGTTAGAGTTTTCCCTTCTTTATGTTATTTCCTTATGTTGATGGTTTTCTATTTGTTGTAGGGAGAGGAGTACAAGGTGATATGGCCTGACCAACCAGAATTCATCAGAATGGCTGCAAAATTTGGTGCGACAATTGTGCCATTTGGGGTTGTAGGAGAAGATGATATAGCACAGGTTTGTTAATGCTGTCCTACATATTTTTTCCTTTGCAACATTAGAAGTAGTAATGATGCTCTTTTGGTTCCTCGATATTATGTCCCCAAAAAGCTTGTTAGCTTGTTTCCTTTCATGTTTGGAAGCTGCAAAGAGGTTTTCTCGTCTCTCGGGTATTTTGCATGTTTGGAGGAATTAACTTTGTAGGAGAAACTTAACTCATAGAAATTAAAAAAAAGAGGAACAAGCAGGAAGTCTTCACTTATCTCCTTTGACACGTATATAGAAACTGGTTCAACTAAAAATGGATTATACTGAGGAGTTGCTTCTTCCCTTTTCTCACCATTTCCTGCCAAACGGGGATTCTTGTACTTCTATCTTTCTTTTGTGCAACAAGTCAATGACAATTTCTATCTCAACCATCGGAAATCAGAAAACTAGTTACTCTCTGTGTTTCAATTTGTTTGCTTGGTTTTAACTCTGCACATAGTTTAAGTAAGTAAAGCAGATTTTTGAATCTTGTGGTTTTAAACTAAAGATATGTAGAATTCCAAAATGTCCTTCAATCTTGTGATCTTAAACATGTCACGTGGAAGTTAGAATTAAAGAGTTATCGAAAAAGGAAAAAGGCATTCTTTTTAAACAGACTAAAATGGAAAGTAAGACAAACAAATTGAGACGGAGGGGTTATATTTTACTTTTTGCATTTTGTTCCTATTATAAGCTGTTGATACTTTCATCTGATGAGATGAACAAATTTGAACACTCTTCAAGGCTTGAGCATTCTTTTCAGTGAAACTTGTGCATCTGTTTAACACCATTGACCCTTTATTTCTTCTCCTTTTTTTGAGGATACAAATATGACAGTCCAATCTAGCCAGTGAGCCGCCATCCTGATTCATGTGATTCGATATATTTCTTAACTAGGTTCAACGAGTTAAAGTCTCAAAAATTAATAGTAAAAGATATCCTTCTTGGGAGGTGGATATTATTAATCCAAGAGATTAATCCAATGGTTTGGTTTTGGGGGTGGGGGGGGGGGGG
>NC_028637.1:99067020-99082695 GCF_001406875.1 Solanum pennellii
GGTGCAGCTTTGAGCTTAAGGTCAATTACCCATTGCCTTTCTTGCCAAGCTCATGATTCCGCTAAGAAATAGTCCAAAATCAGAAATACAGACATTCAAATAGCAACATATTGAATGCGTTCTATATACAGAACTGTTGCCTGATCTTATATGTTTTGATTGCAGTTAGTTCTCGACTATGACGACCTAAAAAGTGTACCTATATTGGGTGATCGGATAAGGAGTGAGAACGAAGAGGCAGCCAGGAGGGGCTTAGCAGTCAGGTCATCTTCTAATATATTGTTTTTGTCTCATTCCTAATATTTGCTCCAAGCTCACTTGCTTCTTTCATTCTTAACCATTTATTTTTACACCCTTTAACCATTCCATTTAATTTTTCTATAGGGCGGACATGGACGGGGAGATTGCCAACCAAATGTTGTATATCCCTGGCCTTTTACCTAAGATACCCGGTCGTTTTTACTTCTTTTTTGGGAAACCAATTCATACAAAGGGAAGGCAAGACCTGGTGAAAGATAGAGAAAAAGCAAGAGAATTATACTTGCAGGTGAAATCTGAAGTTCAAAATAACATGAATTATTTGCTTAAGAAAAGAGAGGAGGATCCTTACCGGAATTTCATCGATCGAACCATGTATAGAGCATTTTCTGCCACTTCAGGTGATGTCCCAACATTTGATTTTTAGATGACCAGTTAGAAGTCCGATTATTTTTTTTTTTTGGGTAAATGCTCTTACCCATTGTTTAATTCTATGTTGTAAATTTTTTTTTAAAATATTTATGTTCCAATATGAGCAAGCTTTCCTTCCACCAATAACTAAGGCAAATATCAATCTCTGTCATAACTTGCATCAGTTTCAGTAATACTTGATCAAGCAGAACAATTTTTTAGTATATGAAAACACATGCCTTGTGCCATAGGCTCCAGTCTAAAAGCTCTACTGCAATTACTTTTTCTCAGTTGACATGTGCATCAAATGCAGCTGATCTACTACAAAAAATTACATAATAAATTGACCAGTTTCAACCAAGGGACATGAATCTGGTCGTGTTAGATGTACATAAAGTGATTAAAACTCTTTGAGATTGTTAAAGTCAAATTATCAATAGTAGCAAGAGGATTTATACCATCCATAGAAAGCATAATATTCGGATTCCGAACTTCAGTGTTGGTTATCACAAGTTGTATGATTCATTGTCTAGCTCATCCGGATATGTTTGCACCAGATTCTACTGTTTAAATCTATACAATGTAGGTTTGACTTGACACGGAGTTGAAAAAACAAAAGATTTATTGAGTTTCACTTCAAGTAAAAGTAAGAGATTCCATTCCAATTGTAAGTATCCTTATCTAATAGCTGGTTTTTATTCTTGGAGGCTTAAATTCCACTCTTTATGCTTTACTTGAAGAGTGAAATATTCACATTTATCTCTTATACCGTAAACTATTCTCACAAAAATCTATTGTTCCCCTTGTCCTGCCTTGGCCCTATTAAGTCCCCTCATGAAGATACACCAATAGGAAATGAAAACCTCATATCAAGGATAAGTGTATAGAGAATGTGGTTCTTCCACACTATGCACCAAGCTAAGAGAATCAAAAGATAAAAACAGTAGAAACAGAATAAAGAAAAGAAAAATGGACACATGCAGTGAGATTCTAGTTTTCTATATATATATATGTTGAGACTTAACTTGCTTTGAAGTAAGCAAGGGAAAAAAACATAAAGAACCAGCTATATTCTAAATAATAGTTATGGCTAGTTTTAGCAAGGGTGGAAGTTTTAACAGCTATAGTGACTACCCTGATCATGTTTGTCGCCCTGTGATCGTTGGACATAGTGTAGGGGGCTTCACGGTGAGAGCTCAAAGAGTTGTTGAAGTTCGTCGTAGTTATGGAATACCCCTGAATGGTCTTGTAGATGAGTACGATGTGCATGAAGAATGGGACGATGATAGTCCAAGGGAAGTCAGTGACTTCTTCAATAAAGTTCATAATGAAGCTAGTCGACCAACTCATTCCACTCTTTTGAGCCCTCCAAAGTTGATCACTGTAAGGCCTAGTTGGACAAGTGAAGATCATGACTCTCCAAAGTATAGGGAGCATCACGATTTTAGTGGCAGCCCTCTTCGTAATAAATTTGAAGGGTTTCACCTTCAAGGTAGTCGAGGATCAAGTCCGTATGAGTACAAGAATGATGGTTATGGCCACTCCATGGATTCTCCCAAGGCTGGCCATGTGAAGGACTATGGGGTCAACAACACATGGGATTCACCACCAAGATCAAGGTTAACTCATGACGATTGGGATGGCAGGAGAGATCATGATGATTATGGCAAGCCAAAATTCAATGGAGGTTACAAGACAACTAGTCCTCCACTTAGCCAGGCCACAAATAAACCTTTGGCTCCTCCTACTTATGCACCAAAATCACATTTTCCAGCATCTTACTCAACTCCACATATAAAAGAAAGTTACCCTGAGAGAACTCAAGGTGAAAAGCCTCTGGCTTCACCTCTTTCAACCCAATCATCCTATTATCCAACATCAAATCCGATAACCGAAAGGAAAGAAAGTTACCCTGAACCAACAAAAGGAACGAAGCCTCTGTCTTACCCTGTTTATACAAAACAACCATACTCACCAACTTCAAACTACCCTGAAACAACTCAGGGACCAAGGCCTCTGTTTTCCCCTGGCTACACACAACAATCACATTCACCAACTTCAAACCCGATACCTCAAAGGAAAGAGAACTACCCTGAAACAGCACACGGCACAAAGCCTCTGTTTACCCCTGGCTATACACAACAATCACATTCACCAACTTCAAACCCGATACCTCAAAGGAAAGAAAGCTATCCTGAAACAGAACATGGCGTAAAGCCTTTGTTTTCCTCTGGTTATAAACCACAATTTCATTCACCAACTTCAAACCCAACACCTCAAAGGAAAGAAAGCTATCCTGAAACAGAACACGGCGTAAAGCCTTTGTTTTCCTCTGGTTATAAACCACAATCACATTCACCAACTTCAAACCCGATACCTCAAAGGAAAGAAAGCTATCCTGAAACAGAACACGGCGTAAAGCCTTTGTTTTCCTCTGGTTATAAACCACAATCACATTCACCAACTTCAAACCCAACACCTCAAAGGAAAGAAAGTTATCCTGAAACAGAACACGGCGTAAAGCCTTTGTTCTCCAGTGGTTATAAACCACAATCACATTCGCCAACTTCAAACCCGATACCTCAAAGGAAAGAAAGCTACCCAGTAACAACACACGATACAAACCCTATGTTTTCCCCTGTTTCTACACAACAATCAACTGAAAATCCGACCTCTCAAAACAACGAAAGTCACCCAAAGAAGAAAAAAGGTTGGACATCTCTGTTTTCCTCTCCTTCTAAGCAACAACCACGCCCTCCAACATCACACTCAACTCCTGATATGAAACAAAGCTACCCTGATCATGAAACTCAAGGTTTCCACCCCTCATTTACCCCTTCTTCTCCACAAAAGGAACGCTACAGTCCACAAATGGAAGACCATTACCCCGACCAAATCCAGCGCAATGCGTCCTTTACATCTCCATATGAAAATACACAGGAACCAAAACAAACCCTTAATAGCAGTGAGGCCAGGAAAAAGTATGCTCACTTAAAACCAGTGTCACCAGCTCAGATGAAGTACTCAGGAACAATTGATAGCAAGGAAGCTGTGAAAAAGTACAATGGTGCATTTGTTCCATAGAGAGAAGTGCCAAGATGTTCAGAAATTTCACATTTAGCTTGACTTTTGATGGATGGTTTCTGCTGCAATGATAATCAAACATATCATATATATCTTTTCTTTCTTCTTTGTGAGTGTGGTGTTGTTTTCTGTTTCAATAAAAGCACTGAAATATGTTATTGCTAATGTAATAGTACAGTTTACTTGTGTATTTGTGATTGCATATGAATGAGAAAAGAGTGTGTGTTTATCATATCAATTGAGTTATTTCTTCTTCTTTTTTTCGCTTAGCTTTGTGAACCAGATAACTTTGGATAATTATCATCGATCACTAATGAAAATCGCCACCATCAGTCATCACTATATATCGCTAATCATTTGTCATCATTCACCTTACTATTTAGTTATCGCTATCATCCACCACCAACTATCATTGTTGACCATTACTGTCAACCACCACCGTTACCACTAACTAATGCCCACAAGCACTATCAACCAACACCACCACCACTACTAACTATTATCATCATCAATAATCATGTAACTTTTTTAAGATATTTTTATTGATATAATACGAATTTAATTTATTTGTTTAAAAACAAATTTTATACACTTAGAACCCACTCAGGAAGTGGATTTTGTAGTTGGAGAAGGATTAATTTCCTTTTAATTTATGCAAGTTCTCATGGTTAGTTTCAGTTAAATGAGGAAATTGTCCTTTTCTTTGAAATCTCCATTTGTGCAATTAAATGGATTAGAATTTCTTTCTAGATGGTCAATTTTGAGGAATAGCAACCTTCACTATTTAAAGAAAGAAAACTAGAAGCTACGACCTAATTCTTCAGGATCGAAAGAAGACGGATAAGACCTTTTTTAAGATTGAAATTTCTTTAATGTGTGACGTTTAAAATCCTAATTGTTGACTTTTTTATACCATATTTATCGGTAGACATTCGTTCACAAACAAAAACAAAGTTATTCATGAATGGAAATTCATGATATCAGTGTTTTGCTTTTTGATATCAAAACTCAATATACGTGTCACACTTTAAACTATAGTTTACGAAATTTCCTCTCATAAATACTTTTATTTGTTTAAAATAAAGGTATTTTTTAAGTTTTTATCTTAAAATAAGTTGTATTTCACCTTATCAGAATATTGATATGTTCTTTCAATTATAACCTTCATTAAATACAAAAAATTTCACAAACTATTAGACAGATTTCTTCAAAATATTTATAAAAAATAAGTTAGTAAAAATACATGCCTAAATTAAAACATCACTTATTTTAAAATTTAAAAAATTAATAGTATAAGAGATTTACTGATTCTTTCTGTAGCACAATCAATCTGCGATCATCACGACTTGTGTTCGTGTCATTGTATTTACTAAAACTCTACGCTAAAATAAAAATATTTTTTAATGATGATAAATATATACATTAATAAAGAATATTAAAATTTTTATCGATATTAATTGATTGACATTAAATTTAATATTCATTAATTGATTGTCATTAGATTTAATATTTATAAAAATAGTAAGACATAAAAAATATTAATTATCATTAAAAGTACATATTTCATGATAATTAAATTAATTGTCATTAATTAATTGCCGCCAAAAATATTTTTACGTGTGCTGATGGGAGAAAAATCTAAGGAGTGGATATTAATTACGCAGGCTACGTGGCTGTACGATGTTCACTAGCTATTTGTGGAATGTTCTATGCAGGAAAAATGTTTATTTTTAGAAGACTCTATGAAGCTATAAAAATCTCAATATTAAACATCACTAATATTCATACCTCCAATACTATAATTTGTTAGTTTCTAGATTTAACTGCCATGTCTGATCAAATTGCCATGTCAATTGATCCAAATGTCGACCCTTATGGATGTTTGGGCATTATTCGTAACACCGACGACTGTATCATACGTCCACAAATTTTCCGTTCATTTTCCAGCACTATTCCTGATAATGATTTCTCCGTATTTATGAAAGATCTTGTTATTAATTCCACTAAAGACATGTGGGCTCGTATTGTCATCCCTCGTGAAGTACTAAACTCGGAAATTAAACTCCCTCTTGTAGTATATTTTCATGGTGGAGGATTCGTAATGGCAGCTACTGTAGACACACCAATCTTACAAAAGTTTTACACAACACTCGCAGTCGAAATTCCAGCAATAATTGTATCAGTCGATTATCGATACGCTCCGGAGAATCGACTCCCGGCAGCTTACGATGATTGTGTGGAATCGTTATATTGGATCAAAAATACCGCTAACGAGCTGTTGAAAAAACACGCTGATTTGTCCAAATGCTTTCTATTGGGCACTAGTGCTGGTGGCAACATAGCCTATAACGTAGGGCTACGTGTAGCTGAAGTTAGTGAATGCCTTAAGCCTTTAGAAATCAAAGGGTTGATTTTACATCATGCATTTTTTGGTGGGAATGAAAGGACGAAATCGGAATTAAGATTAGTTCGTGATAAGATATTGCCTCTTAATGTGTGTGACATTATGTGGGAGCTAGGGTTGCCTATAGGTAGCGATCGCGATCATCCGTATTGTAATCCGATGGTGGAGATTCGATCAAATGAAAACTTATTTGATCAAATGAAAATACTAGGTTGGAGGGTTCTGGTGATTGACTGTGATGGTGATCCTTTGATCGATCGACAGATTGAGGTCACGAAGATGTTGAAGGAAAAGGGGGTGCAAGTTGTGGATAGTTTTAGTGAAGGAGGGTTTCATGGATGTGAGTTTTTTGATGACGTGAAGTTAAAGGACATGGCACTTGTCGTGAAGGAGTTTGTAAGAGCTTAATTGAAGCAGTTGAGGCAAGTGATTTTTTAGTGAAATATTTGTACTAATAATGACTATAAGAGCTTTAATTGGAGAAAAAGAAGAGGAATTATTTAGGTTTTGAGTTTTAGACTCCCGAATAATTTGCTAAGTATTGTTGATCTTTTTAAGAGTAATAAATAAATTGATTAATGAGCATTACAAAATTCAAGTTAAGAGCACAAACATAATATTTATTTTAATATTGTGATTATTTACATTAACTCTTTTTATCGAAGAGAGATTATAAAATCATTTAAAATATGAAGTAAGAAATATAACAATTAAAATACATAATTTCATAAAGAGAATGTAAATAAAAAAAATATGATAAAGTAGGCCAAAAAGATGAATGGAGGATATTATTAATCAAATAAATAAACGGATATATATTTTAATTTTTTCAGATTGTCTAAATATATTTTCTGACCATTTTCCGTAAATAAAATAGTCCGGATAAAGTCTATATATAGGAATTATGAAGAAAAATATTTGCCATTAAAACTAATTTCGTAAAAATAACAAAAATAACTTATTTTATGATTTTTGATAAGAATACAAAAAATAATTATCACCCGAACGCTTATATATGATATAGGTAAAGATTGCATTCTATTGTTGGGTCAATTATATATACTACTTCTGTACACACATATATAAGTTATCTAGAATGCAAAGGATCTGAAATATTAATTTTGAATTGTCATTTTCTTTGACATATCATAACTTGTTAAATAAAGTAAACTTTCTGGTCGAAATTAGGAAACTGTCTTTTTCTTTTAAAGTTGAAATCTCCATTAATCGTGCAATAAAATATAAGAATTTGGAGTTTTTTTCTTTACTCCTATAATGGTCAATGTTAAATTATATTTATAATCGTAAAATGATTCTTGAATATTTTTAAAAAAGGAAAAATAAGAGCAAATGTNGGTCGAAATTAGGAAACTGTCTTTTTCTTTTAAAGTTGAAATCTCCATTAATCGTGCAATAAAAGATAAGAATTTGGAGTTTTTTTCTTTACTCCTATAATGGTCAATGTTAAATTATATTTACAATCGTAAAATGATTCTTGAATATTTTTTAAAAAGGAAAAATAAGAGCAAATGTTAAAAAAAAAAAAAATGGTTAAAGTAGTCTGTATAAAACTATTACAATAAAAACCTCAAGGCAAACATCTCCTATAATTTTCCCCATGTTCGTTCAATTAAATTATTGGCATGTCTGATCAAATTGCTCCAATTGATCCAAATGTTGATCCTTATGGATACTTGGGCATTATTTCCAACACAGATGGCTCTATTGCGCGTTTCCAAATTCCACCTCGTCCATTTTTCACCACTGTTCCTGATCATGATCCCTCCGTCTTTATAAAAGATTTTGTCATTAACCCTGTGAAAGACACGTGGGCTCGTATTATCATCCCTCGTGAAGTACTAAACTCGGAAAATAAACTACCTCTTGTAGTATATTTTCATGGTGGAGGATTTGTGATGGCAATTACTGTAAACACACCAATTTTACAAAAATTTTGTGCAACACTTGCGGTTGAAATTCCAGCAATAATTGTATCGGTTGATTATCGATACGCCCCCGAAAATCGACTCCCAGCAGCTTATGATGATTGTGTGGAATCGTTATATTGGATCAAAAATACCCCTAACGAGTTGTTGAAAAAATATGCTGATTTTTCAAAGTGTTTTGTATTGGGCACTAGTTCTGGTGGCAACATAGCGTACAACGTAGGACTACGTGTAGCTGGAGTTAGTGAATATCTTAAGCCTTTAGAAATCAAAGGGTTAATTTTATATCATAGTCTTTTTGGTGGAAATGAGAGGACAAAATCGGAATTAAGATTAGCTCACGATAAGATGTTGCCCCTTAATGTGAGTGATATCATGTGGGAGCTAGGGTTGCCTATTGGTAGCGATCGTGATCATCCATATTGTAATCCGATGGTGGAGATTCGATCAAATGAAAATTTGTTTGATCAAGTGAAAATACAAGGTTGGAAGATTTTGATAATTGACTGTGATGGTGATCCTTTGGTCGATCGACAAATTGAGTTTTCAAAGATGTTGAAGGCGAAAGGTGTGCAAGTTGTGGATTGTTTCAGTGAAGGAGGATTTCATGGTTGTGAGTATTTTGATGGCATGAAGTTGAAGGAATTGACCCTTGTTGTAAAGGAGTTTATGAGAAGTAATTAAAGCACTTGTGACAAGTGATCTTTAATTTGAAAGAAATATATGTAACAATTATGAAAATAGGAGTCCACTCTCAGAGCTATACTCTGAGATAAAAGAAGAAGCATTGTTTAGATTTCGAGTTCTACAGTTTCAAATAAGTTGTGAAGTATCATATATACCTCTCAAATGTACTACTCAGAGCAGATATACCCTTTGTTTAAAAAGTGAAGCAAATATATCCTTGTTGTACTTGTACATAAATTTCCAGCACCTCATGGTCATAGAATCAATGAATTATCTCAGTCACCAAAAAATAGCATTCAAAAACAAGAATATAATGAAAATCAGAGAGGAAGATGCAAAGTCTTGTGCTTTTCTCAAACTTTATAGACCAGAGAAAAGAATTATTGTTAAACTGATTGATCAGAAGTTCTTTACATGGTGTAAATACATTCTAATTGTTGTATATCTAACAACAGGTTTAAAAATATTAGCTACAAGAAACTTGAAAACGACAATGTAAGACTACAGCTAAAAATATCAAAATATATCTTTTCTCAGCACCAATTATCCCCGCACGAGCATTTACCATTTACAAAATGATGAAAACCTGAAGCGTCTCTTACGTGTATATCTCTCTTGGTGATAACAGAAACATATTTGAAGAATGTATGGCAGTCACCACAGAGAAGCACATTCTTCATAACGCGAACAGGTTTTCCAGGTCTAGTCATAAGAAGCCCAAAGGTTACAGATAGTTTTGCACTGTGGTAGAACAAGAAGTCTTTCTTCTGATGCTCCTCCACTTCATGAAGCACAAGACTTGTATCAGGTACATATCCAGCTTTCAGACACTCCAAAATAAGTATTTGTAAGCCACTGTATATGTCTTTTGACTGTGAATGCAATTTGTCTCTAGCAAAGAAGGAGTGAACCTTGTCGCCAAATATGATCCAGCTGCGTCCTGGTATTTTTTGGATACCCTTCTCCCTCATCTCCGCCCTAACAAGTTCCGAACACTGCCATCTTCCAGATGCTGAGTAAAGATTTGACTTTAGTATGAAAGTAGAAGGATCCTGTGGGACAATGGAAAGTATATTCTTCATGGCCCTTTTTCCAATGATAGCATTCACATGTAACCTACAACCATCAAGCAAAGCATGCCAAACAGAAGCCTTTGGTTCAAACGGCATTGCATTAATTATCTTTTCTGCTTCTTCGAGCAGACCCCAATAGCCTAAGACACCTACAAAACCTGCATAATGCTCCGAGGTGGGGTTTACGTTATATGAGGATTGCATAGAGGAAAAGAACTTTTGGCAACAATCAACTAAATTTGTGGAAGTGTGTCTATAAGCTGATATTACAAGGACACAAGTGATAGAATCGGGGTCTACTCCTAATCTCTCCATCTTCGCCCACGTATCCAATGCCCCATCCCCCTGCCTATGAAGGACATAGCAAGTCAATAAACCATTCCATGATACTAAATCATGTGTAGGCATAGCCTCAAAGGTCTTAACTGCACTTTGCATTTCACCACACTTCGAGTACATGCTGATCATGGCATTCCCAACACCGGTATCAGACATTAAACCATGTTTCCAGGCATAGCAATGGATTTGTTCCCCTAACTTCAGAATCCCTAGTGTTCCACAAACACCGAGAATAGTGGCCAATGCAACTTCATCAACAACTAGTGATTTTTCTGAATGTCTAACCAAGAACAGAGAAATAGCTTCTTCTTGTTGTCCATTTCTAGCATATGCACATATCATTGATGTCAATGCAATTGAATTATCATGGTCAAGTGGCAGATCATCAAATATCTTTTCAGCATCATCCATTCTCCCACACCGCGTGCACATATCAATCAATGACGTCTCAATACGATCATTTGATTTTAAACCACACTTGAGGATAAACGCATGAATCTGTTCGCTTATCTTCCTCTCCATCACTGAACCACAAGCATTAACAACACTGGTCAATGTAAAATCTGTCAACTCCATTCCCCCCTCCAACATTCTACAAAACAACGCCAGTGCCTTAAACCCTTCATGATTTTGACTAAATCCAGCCAAAAGAGCATTATAAGAAACAGAATTTCTCTCAGGCATGCTGTTAAAAATCTCCATCGCCAAATCAACGTGCCCAAATTCCATATATGCCACAATCATTTCAGTCCAACTAAAGACATCCTTTACAGGCATCCTCTCAAACACATCCACTACATTCTTCAAGGTTCCACACTTAGTGTAAAAGCCTATAAGTGCATTATTCACACTCAAATTGCCATGAAATCCTCTTTTAAGAGCATGCCTATGAAGTTCTTGGCCTTCTCTCACCGCCAAACAGTGAGAAGATGCAGCCAAAAGCGTCGAAAGAGTAAAATGATCAGCTATCAAGCATTTATTTCTGCGCAACTCACTATACATTTCAAATGCTCTATCATACATGGAGTGTTCAACCATACAAGCAATCACAGTGTTCCATGAAACAATGTCCCTTTGTGGCATAGCATTAAACAAGAGAACAACAAACTCCAACAAGCCACACTTACTATACAACCCCATAAGTGCATTGACCACATAAGTATAACTCGAATAACCCAATCTGATAACAAGACCATGTACTTGACAACCCAACTCAAGATTCAATGAACGAATACAAGCAGTCAAAATAGCAACATATGTAAATTCATTTGGTTCAATACCTAAATCCTTCATTTCAAGAAACAGCTCAAAGGCTTCTCTTTCACGATTCGACTTGGCAAAAGCTGATATAATTGCAGTGTATGACACAACATCAGGGCTCCTAAGCGAATCAAAAACTCTTTCAGCAAGATTCAAGCAACCCAATTTGATATAAGCTGCAATTAAAGCATTTTTTAAATAAACATCCTCTTCTTCAAATTTGACAAGTGAAGAATGAATTATCTTGGTAAGCTCAACATCACCACACCTAACAGAAATCCGAAGCAAATTGGCATAATCAATACAATCAGTTTCAGAATCAACTGACCCGTTAGAGTCCTTAAATTGCTGAGGGGTCAAAAGGGGTTGCACAAGATGAGATTTTGAAGGGTTCTGAAGGAACAAAGAGGGTTTATGCTTACATTTGGTTTTCTTGGTAGTTGTTAGGCTTGAAGTGCAGGTGGAAAGAGAATGAAGGTTAAAGGGTCGAGGAGGGAGAAGGGATAAAGGGATAGCGTTTTTGGGGCTGTAGAAAACGGCAGCCATGAAAGAAGAAAGGCGCCAAGCATAGTCAAGTGTTTATTCCTCTCTGCTTTCTTGGGGGTTTATGGCTATCCAGAAAATGAGTGTCCATTTTTCCAGAAGGGTTTATCTATAGTTTACTCAAAATCTTCAAGTTTTCAGCCCTGTGGACTTAACTGCCAGATAATTTTGTGAAGGGTCTTGCAAGTTCTGGAAATTCTGTTTTGCCCCTAAAAAGTTCAGAGTATTTGAACTTATGACCCTTATATATTACTCCCTTCATCCAGTATTATTTGTCATAATTTTTATTTTTAAAATCAAACTATAAAAAATTTTGACTGACAATTTAAGATGTATTTTTTCATCATATTAATATGCAATTTAAAATATTTTTCATATAATTTTGGAATATCTAATTTTGATCTAATAAAACTTTGAAAACTAGTCAAATTGACTTTCGAAAAATCCAACATAACAAACTATATCGGACGGAGAGAGTAGTGTATGCACATGTACTGCAACAAAAACAACTATTATTATCAAGCAATAGTCGACTCAATGTGGGTCAGTGGACTCAAGAAGTCCTAAACAATTTGAACTCGGAATATATAAATGCTCACTTATCATATTCTTGTTAATTCCAGAAATATGATCTTGAAGTTGCATTTCAAAGACATGATGTACAAATAATAATCATAAACGCATTTCTCAAATGTGATCTATGTTAACATTGTTTTCTAGATCATCTGTCAACTCAATTAAACTAGAACACGCATAAATAACTAAACATTTGTATAATTTTGGAATCTCACAAAAGTGAAATATTCCAGCCAAAATTTCTGAGAAAATGATTTCCATGACAAAAATAACCTTACAAGGCTCACTGTGTGTTATATTTTACCAATCTCATGCGCAAACAGGCATGGATAATAGAATCAATCTTCCCATTTCATGCTGTGAGAACTGTATAATAGATGTTATCCTTTTTCAACCATCAATGAACAAGCAGAATTTTACAAAATGTCGATGAGTAGGATAAAGGAGATGCAATTACACCGGTCGAATATAGATGTAAAATTTTCTACCAACTGCAGAAGTCGAACATACCATCACAAAGAATTAACTCTGGTAGTACTAATATACATGTAACTGGGGAGCTTCACGCCACCACAACAAATTGAGAAGTCAAAAACCAGAAGGACCCTTCTATATTTGGAAATGGAAAAGGAAAACAATGCTTCGCTCTGGGCATTACTATAAACCCTTCTCTGGAAGATGCATTAATAACAAAATGCTTCAAAGTGTTGCCATGGCCAGCCCTCCACTTTTAATGTTATTTCCACAATAGGCCATAGAAACACTCATCTGAAGCTCTCGCTCTGCTGCTACCCAAAACAATGTTGCTTCTCATCTTCTCTTTGACAAATGCTTTTTGGCATCGCCTGCAGTATGCTTCTTCCGCCTTCCACCAGCTGAAGCAGGCTCTACTAAAGGGCCTGACCAATTCTGGACAGGTTCTTTTGAATATGTGAATGAGGTCGAACTGAATGGCACATCCGGAGGGACAAGGGACGGATCAATGTGATGTGAAGCACCCAAGGGAACGCCAAGTCCTCCGTCCTGGTGTGGTGGGGGAAACTTCTCACTCTTGCTCTTTGCATTTGCATGAGTGATTAGGCGACGCCTCTGCAAAGTATACAGATAGGCAAAATACCAATTAAAAAAATCAAACATAGCAACTGATAAAACTAATGCAGTAGTCATCATGTAAGTAGAGAGTATAACGTTGTCTGAAGGACTATACACCACTGAAACTTGACCCCAAAAATTATACAGATGAAATAAAGAAGCCTATATGCCATTGAAAAGTGCCAAGCCTGAAACTTGCTAAAGTAAAAGGAAGAAAAGGAACAAAGACTTCTAATAAGTCTCCAAGGAAGCATAACAGAGAGAACTTATGTGACTGCTCTTGGTCTACTTTAGACTAGCTACTCATATCTCCCACTTTACATCCAAATTTCTGTTTATTTGACAGTTGATGAAAAACTTTGTTCAAACTTAAACTTTCTTGGTGACACTAAACAAGACAAGTGATGATCAAATAATGTGCGGCATAGTAAATCAGAAAAATAAAAATAAGAAGCTTCAACTATAACAGAACCATAAGAAAGAAGGAGACATATCACAAGGGCATACGTCGATATTAGCTTGATTTTCTGCATTGGCATCTGGAGCAGGGCCAGCACGGGTTCGTTCACGATGGCGTACTCTCTTAGCACCATCTCCTGTAGCTTTATTAGCGGCTCTTAGCCTGCATGATGAGATGGAATGAACAGCTTGTCACCATTTCACAAGCATCAGATGGAACCCAGATGTGAATATTTAATATTGTTATTTCTAATTAGAAATGGAAAAAATGAATTTACAAATATCAATGGCATCTATAGTTACATTGTTGAATAACTGTAAAACCAACGAGAGAAGAATAAGATTTCCAAAAGATCAATTGCATCCAAACATGGTACAATAACAATGTAAAGCTAAAGCATTGACAAGTTGACAAGCAAGTCCTGTATGCTACAAATATTTTTTTCACAAGACACGGATATCTGACTTTATATTTCTAAACTGCAAATGACATATTGTTGCCAGAGAAAGTAAAGTGCGCACAAGACCTCCATACTTAGATTACTAGGATCAGTAACACTATTCTCTCTTCTAGTTTGCTACACAGATGGCATTCCTCTAACTTTAAAGTTGCACTCACCTTCCCTCATCGGAAACTGTTACATAATTAGTTATTTTTATTTGAGCAAGAAGGAGAATGAGGGACTGAATATCTTTTCTTTACCCTCCTGATTGCTTCACACTGTAGTGACTATATATATGTTTTACATGAATGTATGACCAAGACTGTTAAAGTCTTAAAGAACTCTTAAATACTGGGCTGTAAAGAAGACCTTAGGGATTTGGATTGCAACCGTTGCTTGTATTTTGTGGATCTTTGTGGAGAGAGAGAGATCAAAGGTGTTTTGAAGGAAAAGCTGAGATTACGCATAATTAAAATAAAAGTGCTAGTATCTAGTAGCCATGTGATTTCATCTCAAAAAAGTACAAGAAGTGGATATCTTAACAAGCTGTCTAATTTAACTATAGGCACAGCTATTGCACATAACTATCATTATCTTAGTGATGGTTTTTCTATTTAACTAAAATATTACTTATCAAAAGTGAAGTATTATAACTTGTTGAAATAGATGCTTCCAAATCTTCTATGACATTTTATGTTGCAATACATGCAAGAATAAAAATCAACTATTGCATTTTATGTTACATTAAAATATCACATATAATCATGAAATTTGTAACCAGTAATCCATGTCATTCATAACTCATTTTTCTGTTGGTAATTAATCTCCTTGGATCATATTATGGTGAATCTTGTTAGAATAGAATAGGTATACACAATCCTACATAGAATAGGAATAGTTTCTAGTCTCCTGGAAAGGAATTGTATTATAGTGTCTACAAATAGGGTTCTCCATGTAATAATTAAAACAACAATTCAATAATATTCTCCACTATTTCACACAAATCTTATCTCTCTTTTTTCAATTGTTTCACGAGTTTCATCTTTTTGATTGGTAATTAACCCCAAAGTTTCTCTTTCCGACCCCCCACCCCCACCCAC